>NW_004444092.1:2772118-2787804 GCF_000243295.1 Trichechus manatus latirostris
TGCTAACCAAAAGGTTGGCAGTTCAAATCCACCAGCTGCTCCTTGGAAACCCTATGGGGCAGTTCTACTCTGTCCTATAGGGTTGCTATGAGTCCGAACCGACTTGACAGCACCTAATAACAACAGCAAGCAGATAATGGGCTCCAACAATTATCATTATAATTTCATGAATTTGTTCCCATTGATCAAAATGTCCTTCAAAATTTTATTATCCTGGTTAATTTCTACTCTTTCTTCAAGATTCAATTTAATATTCATACTAATGCAGACAGCCTTCCATTAATACCAGGCTGGGCCCAATGTCTTCTATTCTTTCAAGGCTCTGGGCAACTTATTCACAGAATTTCCCACATTACATTAAAACTATCCATTAATGTGTCTTCCTCTCTCACTAGTTTGTAAGGTACTCCAGTCTGATTTGTCTTTGTATGCTGGCCCTGACACTATGTCTGACACACTGTAGACACTCAAGACACATTTACTGGACTGAAATGTAAAACTAGTAAACCAATAAACAAACAATCACCTATTTAACTAAATGCTTACAAATATGACATTTTAACATATACAAAAAATAAGGGTAGAAAAATGACTGTAATAGACTGTAGTATGCAAATAATCACAAATTGTTTGAAAAGATTTAGGTTGGGTATGATGACATAGAGATGGGATTTCAAAACACCAGGAGAAATTCCACTGGCCATTGTCTGGGGACCAGAAGGCTGAGTAGGGCCAGGGACATGCAGGGACTTACATATTTTTTATATTAATTAACTGGGTGTTGGGAGATAAATACAACGGAATCAAAAATACCTTTTAGTCATTCCTGTTGTCTTATTATTTGAAACAGGCCAATTGTTTTTTAGTCAAAATTTTGCCTGGTATCTTCTTCGTGTGTGTATGCTTTTTATATTACCCCTACTTCTAAACAAGAAAGACAAAATTGAAGAAAGCCCGCAATTTATCTGTTTTTACGTTGGCCTCTGTGGCTGTGATTTTATTTTTGCATTTTCATTTTTATTTAGTGGTAACTGTACTGATGGACAATTGAGAAATGTAGCTCTTCCCTTTATTTTCAATGTGGGCTTCTTTATGGCACAGGCTGTCTGTATCACCATGCCACTTCCAGCACTGACATAAGCTTGAGGCTTAATGATTGCTGTGTAATAATAGGATAGGTCAGGTTCATTAAGTTGTAGGACTATTTATGTATCACCATCCAAAGAGGACTGGCTTGTTTACTTTTTGGTTTCTGAGTTGATAGCCAATTATATTAACTGAGATAGTATTGAACTTCTATTTCTTTAGTTAATGAGAGACATAATGGTGGATGAGGGCTTCCCATCCTTAGGGAAAACCCTACATCCCTCTATGTTTCAATCTTGGGAATTGTATACTAGAACCAGGTGACACCATGGTTATGTTACTATATAAACTTGCTGGGAACTTTCCTTCCTGTTTCTTCTAAGTATTCTTGCCAAAAGTCAAGAGTACAATTCATTCAAAGTAGCTAGCTTGTATAACTCACCACTGGTATAATTTAATCCAAGTATATACTTTAGTGTATATATATATATATATATATACACACACACACATAGGTGTGTGTTTGTATATCACCAAAAATGACTTTCCTAAGCCAAGATTTTTTTAGTCATCAATTTTTTTACAAGATTGTAGGATTTGATAAGAGTCTACAGGCTGTAGGTGTTTGCCACTGAGAAGGATCTGTGTCTCTATGGAACATGTGACATGAGCCAAAGAATCAGTGGATATTCCGTTTTGAAAGTTAGGAAACCTTACCAAGTTTTCTTCATGTGAAATCAATCCTACCTCTATAAGTGGGCTGCAGAGGAACCAGCAGATAGAGGCAGGGATTTTGGTTAGGAAAGATTTTTGAATGTGCTCCAGCACTTTGTCAAGTATTAGATAGAGTTTGTAGAGTTCCACACCATGAAACCAATGATTTGGCTCTGGAAACCTCTTCAAATAGTTGTGACTACAACCATAGAAAGAACTACCTCAGTAGTGTTCCTATATGGATCATCTCATTCTGAGTCACAGGGCACACGGGGATGGACTGTGAGTCACCTACACACAGTGGCATATCTACGTAACCAAGCATGATGATTTGCCTTTGATATCTGTTTCTGTTACCCAATTCAATGTAAAAATGTCTTCCTAAGGCAACAATTTAAAATTTGACGTGATTTATGATGAAATATATCTTCTGAATAGATAAAAACTAAGATCTTTTTTTTTTTTTCTTGAAATAGTTCTGGTTCGTGATAACCACAATATTGGCAGAAAGGAAGAATCTTATTTTCCTATTTGATAAGTCACAAAGGCATACATCTAATTTATTTAAAAAGCAGGAAAGTAAAATATAGTCTATATTACACCCTTTCTAATGATGAACCCATGGGAAAAAGATGTGGCAGTCTGCTTTGATAAGATTTACAGCCTTGGAAACCCTATGGGACAGTTCTACTCTGCCCTATGGGGTCGCTATGAGTCAGAATCGACTTGATGGCAGTGAGTTTGGTTTTGGAAAGATGAACCTGTCTTTCAGAAGATCATTTTTGCCTGGCCCCATTAGTTTGGTGGTATGTTTAGGACCTCAAATAGGGCTAGATTTGTTCCTTAGATCCCATCTATAGAGGAAGTACAGGATCTGAGGGAGCTTGGGGCTTGCTGAGAAAGGAGATTGGTAACAGAGAATTTGTATATGGGAGCATCAAGCCACAGAGTGCAAACTATAACTGGTATTATGAAAGCAGACAAAAAAGTTGCAAGCCAGAAGCAAGTAATCTGGTATCAGAGTTGGAGGAGCCAGAAAGAGACTAAGCAGAATGGCATTGTTAATAGGGAGGAAGTGGGAGTGAGGGAGGGTAGATTTGCAAAAACCATTAGTAGTCAAAGATGAGGGCTACTTGATCATAGCTGACTCCTATCCATGCAGACAAAGGATGATAATTGGTTTTTAAGAGTTGCAAATAGATCTACAGTGAACTTGGTGATTTCTATGCAAGACAAAAGAGAGTATAATTATAACAAATAGCCAAATAACTATGCTTAAAATGTCCTTCCTTTTTGTTTAAGAGACTGAACTAGACTTTTACCATGTTAAGGAAAAGGGAAATGAGGTTGTGAAGAGATATAGACCATGGGTATGGAATTTTGGCAGTCTACAGTATACTTGGAAGATATTTTTATGCCATTTTGTATTTATCTCAGAAAGGTGTGTGGCATTTAATCAGACAGCTTTGAAAAAGCAAACCAGAAAAGGACTCTAGGTGTTCTGACTTCTCCATTGGGAGTCTTCTGATATCCCTTCATAAGTGATGCCAGTGATAAAATTCTATTAACTCACTTAATTGATGAACTTGGGAATGTTAACCAACCTATTGTTTTTCTTATTTGTCCACTGTCTACACAATGTTTACCTCGGATGATTTTTAGCATAATTAAATTATCATTCTATGTAACCAACGACATACTATTATTATCACCAATTATCATCATCATCTTTATTTGTGAAGGGAAGCTTTGATGTGAAAAATCCTGACTGGTAGATTATCTAATAACAATTTTTATTTTACCTTAAAATATGGTTTTGATCCTGGGGACAGCTGAGTCCTGAGAATGTACACACTGATTGTGTCTACTAAAGAAAGGTGCAGTCCTATTGGTAGAATAGAGATGTGTCTTGTTCAGAGTTGAGTCAAAGGATAGTTTGAGGGAAAGCCTAGTTTTTGCTTGACAATGATCTAAAAACAATTTATCACATATCCTAGACTATTTTTTGAATTTCTCTTAAATAACCATGATATTGCTATTATTTAAAATCATTTTGCATTCTGTTTATTTGCACCTTATAATGCCTTCTGGAGTGAGTCTTCCTTGTTTACACTTTTCTCGTAGAGAACAAAGAGAGCTCCATGAGTAATTTATCGCCAATAAGACAAGTAACACCTTTAGCAAGTAAGTGGGTAGTGTCTACAATTTTAAGGGCAGACTGCATGCATATTCACTACTTTAGGAAATCTTACAGCCATTGAATAGGCAGAAACTTGTAAAATCTCCGGTTAGTCTTTTGGGCCCTGGTTGTGCAAACATTGCTTTGTAATCGTTGATCAATACAATGGTGTGGATTTAAAGAGCCTATTGAGACACATCATAAATTATTTCCTTACTAAATTTCTAGTAAGCTACCTAGACCCATCCTGGTTTTGAATTCAGTGATAGATGTGTGACAGTTTTGAAAGGTAAGACTAAAAATTAACCTAATGTATCTGCTCTAACAATGGGCTCAAACATGCAGCAATTTTGAGGATGGTGCAGGACCAAAGAATGTTTCATTCCGTTGTACATAAGGTTGTCATGAGTCAGAGTCGACTTGATGACAGCTAACAACGACAATATATCTACTCTATGATTGCTATTTATTTTCAAACCTTTCTGAAGTTAAATGTTTAGATTCAAAAGTTTTCTGTTTTGAGATTCATAAGTTTTCTGTTTTGGAAAGTAAAAGAAATAAGATAAACTTAATATTGTCATCAGATTATTTTATAACTTGTTTGACTTAATTACGTCAGTAGAGCTTGAAGGCAAGTTGTACGTCTGATAATCCATAATGGTTTAACTGAGTGGCATAGATTTTCTTTGCAAAACGTAAAATAACTACAAAAAAATGGATTTTTTTTGACCAGGAAGGTCTTTTCTTCTACTTATCATGTTGCTTGTTAAAAATTCAGTGATTTTTTATAACAGTGTTACCCTTTTGATTACTGATCTAACTCTGGTATAAGTTCTTATTTTTCAGTATTCAGGTAACAAAAACTTTAAAATAATTGGAACTTTAGAACCTGAAGATGAAAGATGATAAATTAGATATAACGAACAAGTGTAGTTAATGACCTAACATCTTTTAACTTGAATCAGACATAATGTAGTATATCCAATGAGTTTGTCCAAAACCGAGACACAATTTGAGAAATTTTGGCAAGACTGATTGAGAAGAGAAAGAGTTTTAAGAAATAAAAAAGAATGAGAAGAGACTATATAAGACAATTCTATCATATTACATTTAATTGTGGTGCAATGGTTAAGCACTCAGCTGCTAACCAAAAGGTTGGCAGTTTGAACTCACCAGCCGCTCTGTGGGAGAAAGACCTGGCAATCTGCTTCCGTAAAGATTACAGCCTTGGAAACCCTATGAAGCAGTTCTACTTTGTCCTGTAGGGTCACTATGAGTCAGAATTGACTCAATGGCAACAGGTTTGGTTTTTCTTCTTTTTTTAATTTAAAACATAGGTAAGGAATAAAATAAACATCCATGCATACCACCCAGCTTTAATAAATCTTAACATTTTGTCATATGCGAGGCAGATGTGTATGTGTCTGTCTGCATATATAGAACTATCTATTACATACCATTTGAGTTGAAGCCCTCTGCATCCCTGTTGGTTTTTTTTTTTCTCCAAAATCCATCCCCTATCCTTGCTGGCCCGGCTGTTTATAACAAAATTGGTGTTCTTCCTCCCAATCAGGAACTCAAGGAAGGCTACACACTCCTCAGCTTCAGGACTGTGGATTTTGATGAGGTCAGCTGAGGTGTGACAGATCCCATGGAGCAAAGACAGAAAGTCCTTGTCAATCCCCTTCTCAGTTGACTTCCTCTCCTCAGCAGCAGTGAGGTAGCCTGTGATCCAGACCTGGCTAATGCCTTAGGGGAAAAGCAGACCCTTTCTGTGCCTTTCTTTGCACTTCCCCTCTCTCCAGGATCCTAACCCTTCCAAGTTCTCACTGATTAGATTAACTTTAGCATACCTTCAAACACATTTAAAAAAATATTTTATCCAGCTTTTCCTAACGTTTTCTGAGGGAAAAATTGATCTGATGCAGGTTAGTCCACCATAGCCAGAAGCAGAATTTCTCTTAACATACATTCTAACCGTTTAATTTTTTTTTTAAACAGAATACATGCATATGGTACAAAATTCAAAATGTGCCCAATGACACACAGTGAAAAGCAAACCCGTTGCCATCAAGTCGATTCCACCTCATAGTGACCCTATAAGACAGAGTAGAACTGCCCCACAGGGTTTCCAAGGAGCTGCTGGTGGATTTGAACTGCAAGTCTCCCCTTATTCCCTCTCCTTCAGGCTGTCAGTTCCACATCCCAGAGGCAACCTTTGTCACCAGTTTCTTCTGAATTCTTGCAGAGATATTCTAAGCCTATATAAACATATGCCCCCCTCCCTAAGAAAAAAAAACAAACAAACATTGCTGTCAAGTCGATTTCAACTCATAGCAACCCTATAGGATAGAGTAGACTGCCCTGAAGGATTTCCAAGGAGTGGTCATTGGATTCAAACTGTCAACCTTTTGGTTAGCAGCCAAACACTTAACCACTGTGTCACCAGGGCCCATACACATATACTGATATATAATTTCCCCTCTTAAGTGGTAGCTGTTATGGATTGAATTGTGCCCCCAAAAATGTGTATCTACTTGGTTAGGCCATGATCCCCAGTATTATATGGTTGTCCACCATTTTGTGATCTGATGTGATTATCCTACATTTTGTAAATCCTAACCTCTATGATGTTAATGGGAGCCCTGGTGGCACAGTGGTTAAGAGTTCAGCTGCTAACCAAAAGGTCGGCAGTTCAAATCCACCAGCCACTCCTTGGAAACCTATAGGGCAATTCTACTCTGTCCTATAGGGTTGCTGTGAGTCAGAATCAACTCAAAGGCAACAGGCTTGGTTTGATTTGGTTTATGATGTTACTGAGGCAGGATTGGGGCAGTTATGTTAATGAGACAGGGTTCAGTCTACAAGATTAGGTTGTATCTTTAGTCAATCTCTTTTGAGATATAAAAGATAGAAGCAAGAAGAGAGGAGAGGGACCTCATACCACCAAGAAGGAAGAGCTGAGAGTGGAGCATTTCCTTTGCACCCGGGATCCCTGCACTGAGAAGCTCCTAGACTAGGGGAAGATTAATGACAAGGACCTTCTCCCAGAACTGACACAGAGAGAAAGCTTTCCCCTACAGCTGGTGCCCTGAATTAGGACTTTTAGCCTCCTAAACTGTGAGAGAATAAATTTCTGTTTGTTAAAGCCATCCACCTGTGGTATTTCTGTTATAGCAGCAGTAGATAATTAAGACAGTAGCATACTGTGTGAAGTTTCATACCACGTTTTGTTTTTTCACTTAAGGACATACCTTGGAGATTGTTTAATATCGGTTGATACACAGCTGCCTTATCCTTTTTCACAGATGCATAATGTTCCATTGCCTGAATGTGCCATAATATATTTAATTAGACCTCTGTTAGTGGATATTTAGATTTTTCCAGTCTTTTGTTATTATTAACAACATATTTGCGAAGAGGGCACAATTCAATCCATAACATTTATAGATGTGAATTGATTTTTATTTCTCTTGCTCATAATAAGAGTACAATTTTTTCCTATGACTGTGGGAAATTCTCAGCTACCATGGTTTCAAGTGTGGCTGTTCACAATCCCCTTCTTTCTTTTCCTCTGAGACTCCTATTAGAATAGCGTGAAGGCTTGTATTCTACCTTCCGTATCTCCAAATTACTCTTTCGCTGTAAAAAAACAGACAAATTATATATAAATGTCATTAAGTAATTCAGTCTGGGTGAATTTCTCGGTATCACTTTCCAATTCATTAGTTCTTTTGAGGTATTTCAGAAACTTTCGTTTTTGAATTTTGGATTGTAGATTAATTTTTCACAGGATAATTGTGTGTTTTTCTCTTTCTCTCCTTCTGTACTCGTACTTTATTTTCTGGTGGTTTTGCAGTTCCTCCACCTAGTCCCCCACCTCCAGCCTGGAAACGTGCCCATGGGTGGTTCCAATCTCCTGCCCTGTAGTGATATTGGGGATACTAGAGATAGGGTCAGTGAGCTAGGAGGTGACCTGTTTCCACTTCTGCTCATGAAGCTGTGTCTGTTCCCTTCTCTCTCCCTGGACCTGTAGCTTCCCATAGGTCATAGTCCAGGAGGGATATGGTAGCAGTTTTATTCAGGCTTCTTTCGGTAGAAAGGGAGGGGGTTGGGGAGGAACCCTTCTGCAGCCCCTGGCTTCAGGTAATGAGTTCAAATCCCACATCTCCTAAGGAGCCTTTCCCCCCTTTCCTCCCCATCTTGTGTTCTGTGACTCTTTTGTAAGAATCGTGTTTTAATTTTTTAATTAAAAAAGAAGTTATTTTTACTAAAATAAATTTTTTTCTTAACTTGGTTTCTTTAGCTGATGAAATCTGGAGACACTGATGTAGTTAGATTCTGTCAACTTGTGTAATATTAGAGAGCTTGTTGGTAGTATGACTAACTTCCCCTTCCTCACACCACTGTTCTCTCCCAAATGAGTGCATAAAAGTAGAGTTTGTCTAACTTTAGCTTATGTCTAACGACAGAATTCACTCTGCTTTTCATAATGCCTAGAGAATGTACAGGCTTGATTTGTATTACATTAAAACTTTGATTCATCTGAACTGAAATAATAGGAAACAAAAACTAGAATAAGCAAACTCTTCTTATGAAAAACATGTTATTAATAATTATCAACTGATATAAGGGACTTTTTTTAATATTCCTTTACAATCTTCAGGAGATATGATGCCGATACACATCCAACCCTGTCTCCCAGTCCTCTGTTATCTATGGCAACTGTCTTGCGTCATGAAAACAGATGTTCCCAATTAAACATCTTTGGTCATCAAAGGTTGTTATCCTCAGCCTGCTCTGTTCATTATGCTAAGAAAATGCCAAGTATATTATATAAATTAAAGTAAATTAACTAGAACAAATCACTTCATGAGCATCGTGTTTAGCAACTTCCTTTTTGCCTACTGGGATATAATCATTCAGAAATGTGAATGACTAAACTCTCATTAATATATTTATACCCCATCTCAAAATTTGAGGCAGTTTACAATAGGTGATAGAGTTAGCACCTTAAGATAGGGTAACATGACAAAGGTCATTTTAATGGTTAATAGCAGCAAAAGCTGATTTACTTAAGGTCTTCTATGTATCAATTTCCACTATCCTGAAAAAATAAATATTCTTAGGGGCCAAAATAGTTGCTACAAACTTCTGATCCCACAAAGTCCACACTGCCAAGCTTACGGTGCTTATTCAAACGCTACCCATCGCTATCGAGTCGATTCCAACTCATGGTGACCCCCTGTGTGACAGAGTAGAACTGAGCTCCATAGGATTTTCTTGGCTGTAATCTTTATAGAAGTAGATTGCCAGGCCTTTCTTTCACAGCACTGCAAGATGGGTTTGAACCACCAACCTTTCAGTTAGTGGTGTTGTTGTTAGGTGCCGTCAAGTCAATTTTCAACTCATAGCGAACCCATATGATAGAGTAGAACTGCCACATAGGGTTTCCTAGGCTGTAATCTTTACAGGGGCAGATCATCAGGTCTTTCTCCCATGGAGCTGCTGGGTAGGTTTAAACCACCAACCTTTCGATTAGCAGCTGAGCACTTAACCATTGTGCCACCAGGACTCCTTTTTAGGTTAGTAGTTGAGCGCAAACTGCTTTCGCCACCCAGGGATCTATTCAAAGGCTAGTGTTTCAATTTCAGTCCGTTTACGTTAGTATATACAGAATTCTAAGCAATGTGGTTGTGAGGCTTTTGGTCCTAGCACAGACTAGACGCTACTGGTATATGTAGGGTAGAGAAGGGACACATTTTTAAAACAGAAGCTCTGATGGTACAAGGTGGGATGATTGATAGCTATGGCTTGACTGTAAAACAGGAGACAGGGACACTTTAAAAAATCAGGCCCAAGGCTGCAACAACATACAACCTGCTTGCTTCTCCTGCCCTCAGGGCATTACTGGGTTAGAGCTCGATATCGATTTTAGGTTTAAAAAACAAGGTTTTAGTATTTAAGGATAAATGTCAGCTATCTGAAAAATTAACTAATTCCACAACAATGTTGGATTAACCAACGATTACTTTTCCTTATTTGGCCAGGACTTTATACCTATGCAGCCCTGGTGGTGCAGTGGTTAAGAGCTCAGGCTGCTAACCAATAGGTCGGCAGTTCGAATCCACCATCAGCTCCTCGGAAACCTTGTGGGGCGGTTCTACTCTGTCCTGTAGGGTCACTATCAGTCGGAATTGACTCAACGGCAATGGATTTTGGTTTTATAGTATAAAAAATTCAAAAGGCCTTAATCTTCTTTATTTTATGATGTAACTTGGAAAGTCATGAGTTGGTTACAATGGATATTTCCTAAAAGGAAGAAAAATGTGTGGATTTTAATTTAAATTATTCCAGTGAGCCTCTTTTAATTGCAAAAAATATATCTATACTAAAATTAGCTCAAGTTCTTTTTTGGAAGTGCAGCAGAGTGAACTGAAAATCCTAAGTTTTCCAGACACCTCCTACGGGAGCCTATTGAGCCCTGGTGGTGCAGTGGTTAAAGTGATTGACTGATGAGCCAAAGGTTGGCAGATCGAAATTCCCAGCTGCTGTGCAGGAGAAAGATGTGGCAGTCTGCTTCCGCAGAGATTTACAGCCCTGGAAATCCTATGGGGTCGCTATGAGTCGGAATCAACTTGATGGCAGTGGGTTTTTGTTTGTTTCCTATGTGAAGGGAGAAGCTTAGGAATTAGCTAAAAGTCATTGGGCATCACGGATTGAAAGATAAATGAGAACTTGTGTAATCATAACTCAGGGCAGGAAAGGGGTGAACTATTTTAGCACAATAAGAGCAAAATTTTTCTTTGCAAGAAATAGAGTCAACTGTATTAATGGAAGAAAATACATTTATTCTGTGTACTATATGGAGATTTGAGGCAGATAATTTATCCTCATGATGGTAAAATCCTGTTTATTTTAAGTGCTCCTTTAGCATAAAACTAGCTATAGTCTAGGGAGCCTTGGTGGTGTAATGGTTAGTGCTCGGCTGCTAACAGATAGGTTCACAGTTTGAGCCCACCCAGCAGCTCTGCAAGGGAAAGACATGGCAATCTGCTCCCATAAAGATTACAGCCTAGAAACCCTATGAGGCAGTTCTACTCTGTCACATCACTGTGAGTCAGTCACTTGACGGCACCCAACAACCACAACAGCCACAGTCTAGAGTGGAAACCCCACACCTCACTCTGCCCAACACCATCATCATCCAGTCCATGGGGCCAGAGCTCTCTCATGTTTTCTCCCTCTCAAGAAGAGCCAGTGGACATTGAGAAAGAGCAGTGGTCACCGGGCAGAAGAGAAAACCCAATGACACCGAGGGATCCTGAGAGTATGAAATTTTTAAGCCCTAAGATGACTCTGAAACAGAAATAGCTCAATAGGAAGATGGGCTGATCCTGTTACCGAACGCTATGGGTTCGCTGCTTGTACTCTCGTTAAGAATAACTAAGAATAACTAAGAGTCGTGGATCTAAAGCAAGGCATAGTTTATTACTGGCAGCGAGTAGCGAGACAGGGGGATGGCTCCCCAAACACTGCCTCCTGGAAAAAAGGGCTGGAGGAAGTTTTCTACTAGGCGGGAAAGGGGAAGTCATACATATTCATTAGTTTCATCCATATTCAAAGTGGGGTTGGGCTAGGATTTGGCGAGGAAGTGACTGGCAGACTTCTCGCTTCTACAATGGGCTCGGTCACCACACGATGACGTACATCTGGTGATTTTGGTTCCTTGGTAATGCAATGGGTCTTTTGGTTCCTAGGCAATACTTACTAGCGGATGGGGCGTGTGGCTGTCAACCTGGTTTCTTACCGCGCATGCCCAGGATTTTAGTTTTAATTGGTTGATCTGAAAGACAGCTGAAAGTGGAAAGATTAGGAGGAAGCAAACAACATTGACACAATTCTTCTTCTAGAAAGAATTTTAACTGACATAACTTGTTGTTTAAGGCCTTTTCTGTCTCTAGCTGGTCTCAGTCCCAGAGGATATAAAAGAAGAAGGATCAAGGAAGAGTATTTTGGGAAATGAGGGACAAAGAGCCAAAGAATCAGGGGGAAAAGTAGTTCAATCCTGTCTACTGTGCTCCCCCTTGGCCCCCAACATACACACACACTAACATACACTCAAATATATATACATACATATACATCTACACAGAAATTCTTCTGTAAGGAACTGTGGTCACCTTCCCCAGGGTCCATTGTAATTTTAGGGTAAAGGCAGGCAAGGTGATATCTAAGGCAGGTAGGATTGACTCTCCCTTCTATGGACAATGGACACTCACAGCACCTCACTGGTGGATGTGGACTATCTACCTACACTTGATGATCCAGGCAGAGAAACAATAAGGTAAATCATCCCTCACTTCAACTATTCTCTTCTTGGAGGGTAGCTTAAGACACACTCTTTGCAGTTGAAAAGGATTGGGAGCTGCTATACAGGGGTATATAAAAATACACATGTAATCAGAATATCTAACGTAAGAGCAATATATGTGGAATTGCTGAGCCCTAAGCTTTATTTCTCTTGACTGTAATCAGTGTTGAGTTAGGAGGATAATGGAAGAATGGGCTTTTTTGCAGTGGAGATTTTTTAGTTAACAGTCTGAGGCTGATTCAACGTGCACGGCTCACCTTTTGAATCTGAATGTCACATGTAGAGTTATGGAAACTCTAACAAAGAAAATTCTGGTGCTTTGTGTTTTTAAAACTTTCAGAGGAAAAAGAAATTCTAGAGATTTAGCTTTCCTAATTAGCTGCAAGTGAGCCAGTTAGCTGCTCAAAGCTAACCTCAATCTCTGCTCTGCTCTCTTTTCCTACAAGAGGAAATAGATTCATAGTAAATGTTGTAACTCCTCAGTTCCTGCCTTGTAGAGGCTGACAGTGGATAGTGTTAGGCTGTGCTCTTCACTGGTAGCCACTAGCCACATGTGCCTATTAAGCACTTACAATGTGGCTGGTCCAAATGGAGATGTTCTATAAGTACAAAACACACATTGGATTTTAAAAACGTATTCTGAAAAACGAATGTAAAATATCTCATTAACAAATTTTTATGTTGATTACATGTTGAATGATAATATATTGGATTAGATAAAATTTATTATTAAAATGAATCCCAACAAGTTTCTTTTTACATTTTTTAAGGTGACTCCTAGAAGATCTTAACTGTGGCTTTTATTATATTTTCATTCGACATTTCTGGTCTGAAACTGAATGTTTATGCACCAAAGTCAAAACAATGCTTCCTTAAACAATGAGGAAAATCCAATCAAAACACTGATTTTCTAAGTGCTGTTTATTATCATTTGATTGTATTCTCTTTGTAAATTTTAGCTCTTCTTTGAGAAAGAAACTCCAACTACATCCTTTGCCCTTCTTGTTGTGAAAGGCTCTATACCCAGAATGAAGTTCATCCGCAATGTCACAGGTATTACAAAATATTTTTTCCAAACAAAGATTTTTAAAAGGATTTTATAAAGACTGTTTTGCATTCTAAGGTGACAATAGGCCATTCCTCTTCCTGAAAGTCCTTAATGGTTTGCCACTTGTAGCATGGGTATTCAGAATATTCAAGAACCTTCATGTGGTCTGCCCCCAGGCTTTTTCAGCTAGCCTCATCTCCCACTGCACCTTTCCACGGTTGCCTGTTCTCCACGTGCCATGTTGTAAGAGCACTCAGAATCATCTTCTAAACTAAGCTTTGGATAAGGGCACAGCTATGCAAAGATGCTGACTAGCCCCCAAACCAGAGGGCTTGATTCTAAGCTGGTTAAAGTTTTTAACATAGCTAAAGAAAGAACCACCACCATCAGTTGACTCTGACTCATGGTGATTTCATGTGTGACAGAGTAGAACCCTACTCCACAGGGTTTTCAATGTCTGACTTTTCAGAAGTAGATAGCCAGACCTTTCTTTCGAGTGTGGACTTGAACCTCCAACCTTTCTGTTAGCAGCCGAGTGTGTTAACAGTTTGCACTACCCAGGGGCTCCAAAGAAAGAACAGAACCTTAGAAAGGGCATGTGGTCAGCCCTAGAAACATACAAAAAACAGTTGCAGGAGGGCAGACTTTGACAGTGCTCATCCTGGTCCACTCTAGAAGAGAAGGTGTCCCAGTAAGACTACAGGAATGTGAAGTCAACCTTGAAGCATGTCCCTTTTGTGGAGCTGGACACATCCAACTGACAAAATGACACTTTCTGAAAACATTATAACCATACCATTTGTTGTTGTTGTTAGGTGCCATTGAGTTGGTTCTGACTCATAGCAACCCTATGTGCAACAGAACAAAACACTGCCAGGTCCTGCACCGTCCTCACAGTCATTGCTATATTTGAGCCTGTTGCCCGATTAGGGTCCTTATCAGACTAAAGATATACATGCTGGACATCTGGACACTAATCTTTATGTTGGGGGTCATAAGTCACAGGTGGCTGGACGGAACAAAACAAAATCATTAACAAAAGTATGTGGAAAGGAGAAGACAGGCAAAAAAAACTTACAGGTTTTTTAGAGTATCATCTTGGCGTTAGTTATGTCAAGCTCTCTATAGCCCATTTTGAAAAGGAGAGAACATGTTGTGAAGTATTAGGGTCACAAACCCATTGTTGCAGCCACTGTATCAGTCCATCCTGTTGAGGGTCTTCCTCTTTTTCGCTGACCCTTCACCTTACCAAGCATGATGTCTTCTCCAGGGACTGGTCCTCCTGATAACCTGTCCAAAGTACATGAGATGAAGTCTTGCCATCCTGACTTCTAATGGGCACTCTGGCTGTACTTCTTCCAAGACAGACTTGTTGGTTTTTCTGGAAGTCCACATCATTAGCTGATCTTATTCTGACTTCTTGTACCCTTAGCACCTTTCACATTATAGGACTTTCCATTTCGCTTGCACACAGGGAGAGGATGTGTGCTGGTTAGGCAATGTGGAAATCTGCTCTTCCCAGCAGTTGTAATTCTTATTGTAAATTTATAAACTGGCATTTTGATTGATATTCTTTAGACTCTTGGGAGTTGGTGAGTGTGAGTCATCATCTCTGTATCTGATCAGTTCTAGGATATTGATAAAATCAAATTCTGGAGCTACAAACTTGAGGGGATGACCCCAGACAGTTGTAAATTAATCACAGTAAAAGCTATTTGCCAAGGGAGGCCTCAGTCCACTTCTTTAACTCAACTCCATAGCATGATGTTTCCACTTCTGTTTGGCACATATTTAATGTTATCTTGCATTAGAATCCATTGTTTATATGTCTGTCATCCTTCCCTGTTAGACTGTAAGTGCCCTGAGGGCAGGAACCATTTTTCATCTCTGTATTTGCAGTAGTACCAATTACAAAGTCTGGTTCCCAGAAAGTGTGCAATAAACAAATGTTCTCTGTGTGTGGCAGATGGTGCCTGGTTGTTTTTGAAGTTATGTTTTTGAGATGAAACATAGTATTTTTCTCTTTCTTTTATTGATAGTATTATATCATGGTATTGTTGGAATAGCATCCTACCACAACACCTTCCGGGTAAAAAAGCAAAATTCAGAGGCAACAATATCCCTATCCATTTTTATGAAAGTATCAGTAAATAAACTTTAAAAAATTTCACAGATGACTTTGATTTGTTTCAGTTAAGTTGTACGAATTTAAGTATGGAAACTGGGGATGGGGACTATTTCTATGCACTTTATTTGGTTTTCAAAACAGTTTTTTTTTTTTTTTT
>NW_004444092.1:2794622-2824582 GCF_000243295.1 Trichechus manatus latirostris
GAAGTTGTTCTCAGGTGTTGCAGTACAGCCTGGCTAGAAGGCATAGAGGTATACAACGCCAGGTATTCAGGGAACAGAAAGAGAAGGAAGATATAGAGAGACGAGAAACTGAGTAATAAAGAAAGACAAAAAGGGAAAAAGAGGGAAAAGAATACAAAACAAATTAAAAAAAAAAAGGAACAAGAAAAGCTCCCCAAAAAACAGGAAAAAAAAGAAAAACCAACGAAAAAAGAAATGCCCTTAGGGATCCCTCTTCTTGTTTTTGCAAGCCGAGGGGGCAGGTTCCAAGCCACGCAGCACCACCTGGCCAGAATGGGCTCCCAACTCAGGAAAAGGAAAAGAAAACAAACAAAGAATTCAGAACAAACAAACGAACAAAAGTCCTGGGATCCCACCAGCACGGCAGCCCAGACCAGGAGCAGCTCCACACGCGAACGGAGCTCCGCAGTCCCTCAGGAAGAAGCAAAGATGGCGCATGGAGCCAGGTATTTGAGTGAAAGGAGGGGGAGGTGGTGAGAGGTAAGGAAGAAATCGAAAGAAGCGGAAAAAAAGTAACACCAGCAGCCAACAAATGGCACTCAGAGAGCCAACGCCTGTGGGCTGGTGGAATCTAAGCAACCGGTGCTTCCTGGACAAGGGACTGTGTCCACGGGAAGCAGAGGAGGCCGAGTGTGGGTGAAGAAGGGTAGGGGGTGGGAAAGAGTATATCACAAATTACCAGAGCTCCATAGCCCCTCAGGAAGAAGCAAAGATGGTGCACGAGCCAGGTATTTGAGCAAAAGGAGGGGGAGGTGGTGAGAGGTAAGGAAGAAATCAAAAGAAGTGGAAAAAAGCAACACCAGCAGCCAACAAATGGCACTCAGAGACCCGGCCCGTTCGGGTGGGTGGAATCCAAGCAGCCGGTGCTTCCCGGACAAGAGATTGTGGCCGCGGGAAGCAGAAGAGGCCGAGTGGGTAAAGAAGGGTGGGGGGTGGGAAAGTGTATATTGCAAATTACTGGTTGTTTTGTCTCCTGCTGGAAGCTCCGTGAAGCTGCTTTCTCATACCCCGTTTGCTGGTCTCTGATAGGGGTCCAAGATGGTGGATCCGCGCTGCGTTAGCTGATAGGGGACCTCTGCATGAATCTCTCCTCACTCTCCGTTCTCTGTCAGTTTTCTCACTCCGTTTGGTGCTTGGTTGAGTTCTTTATCTCTTCATTTGATGTTTTAGGGTTTCAGGATTGTTGTTGTCTCTGTTCGGCTTAGTTTTTCGGATCTTTGCTGTGGAGGGGCGGCATGGTGCTTCTGCCTAGAGCACCATTTTGCCGGAAGTCTCCAAACAGTTTTTATTAAATATTGAATAGGTGCAAAATAATCTTTATAAGTAAAGACTATTAACACAATGAATATCTGTGTATTAGTACTCAGTTTAAGAAACAGCACATGTCATTATCTTTGAAATCCCCTGTGTGCTCCTCCATAATTCTATTCCCTTCTTTCTCCCACAAGGGACCCACTATTCTGAATCACACTATTCTTTAATTGAAAACAAAAATGAAAACAAAATCCCAACATTCCTGACACTTAGAAACATTCTTGGCCTACCTTAGAAGTCAAAGCTTATTATGAGTTTGTGACTATTAAATATTTTGAGGCAGAAATCCTGATAAACAAGATGACTGGAAGAGACCATAGACTCTCTGCAGGTGAACTGTTATCTCCTGCACTCAGGTATTTGAGTGGGATCAAAGAAATGTTAGACACATGTTAAGAAACACAGATCCTAGGATTTACTCTGTAGGTTTAGAGCAAGTAAACTAATTCATGAGATCTATGTCTTTAAAATGGGTAAATAACAAAACATGAATACATTTTCCTCGAGAACTGGTGTTGGGATGATGTAACTCTTGTTAGTAGATGCTCCTGGATGTCCTGTTAGGGTATGTTGTTGTTAGGTACCGCCACATCAATTCTGACTCATGGCGACACTATGTGACAGAACAGAACTGCCACATAGGGCTTTCTTGGCTGTAATCTTTACAAAAGCTGATCACCAGGTCTTTTCTCCCATGGAGCCACTGTGTGGGTTTGAACCACCGACCTTTTGGTTAGCAGCTGAGTGCTTAACCATTTGCACCACCAGGGCTTCTTCTGTTAGGCTATAGACTACCCGTTGCCGTCTAGTCAATTCTGACTGATAGCGACCCTATAGGACAGAGTAGAACTGCCCTATAGGGTTTCCAAGGAGTGGCTGGTGGAGTCGAACTACTGACCTTTTGCTTAGCAGCCGTAGCTCTTAACCACTGTGCCACCAAGGCTATAGACTAGTGGGAAAAAATTAGCAAAAATTGGCTGTAGTCATGAACTGGGTTTTGGATATCTCTGTTTTAGGAAAACACTTACCTCTAAAACCTAATGTATGCCAATGGGTTTTATTATTGTAAGGCATAAAATGTCTTTACCTCATGTTTTTTAAATCTGGAATTAATGCTTTTCCTTTAAAAAGAAAAATTAATTTATCAAATAGGTTAGGATTTTTAATGATTATTTGTGCATGCATGCAATAATCGTAAATTCTGGCCCAAGGGATAGCAAACCATATTGGGAGGGTGGCAGGAAAAGCACATTACAGTAATGGATTTCAGTAACCTGCTTCAAAAGGGGGCTTTTTAATGGTTCTGTGGGTCATGTATTTTGAAAGTACAGTAATGGAAATACGTAAAGCTAAAACGCTGTGGTTAGACACATTCGGCTACTTGAAAAGGGTTGCTAGTCAGGGAGAAAGTACTTCAGTCAGAGTTTGCTACCCTCTGTGTTATGCCCCAGAAATAAAATTAAATTCGTTGAAGACTTTGAAGCTACAAAGTTAGTTGCACTTCAGACAAGGCTTTGTTTTGGGGGAATTGTTGGCTTGTTACTAATGCATTCACACAGCACCTAGGAAAACTTTAAAGAGCAGTGAAACCTAGATTTGGAGGGAAAAGGTCTCAGAATCATATCCTGAGTGAAGTGGTGGCTGGGATCAGAATTACGCTCTCAGAGCCGCTCTTCCTTAGCTCAGAAACTAGAGATGATGAATTGGTGACATTTTAAGCAAATTGAATTTCTTAACTTATGGATTCACGGACTTCCTTCAGGGATTTTATCTGTGTAGTTCCTTTGATTGGTAAGACCTCTGGACTATAATTGTCCTTTACCCTGCATATTACTCATTATTAAAAATGATTTGTGCCTATAACAATAAAATGGAGTGTACAATGAGAAGTGACATTTAGAAAATAATGCTTGGATTAAATTTAACTCCCTAAAGTTCAGAAGTATCCTACCCAGGTAAAGTGACATCTATCTGACATTTTCTTCGAGATATGTATGGTGAGTTATGATTTATACACACGATCTTATTCTCATCTGGCTTTCACTCATGACATGGCAAGAACGAGGAATGGAAAGATTGATACCTATAGATGTAAAACTCCAATTAAAATTTGAAACTCTCTTATGACAGTGTTCCCTCAGAAGCTCCAAGACAAAACTAC
Source organism: Trichechus manatus latirostris (assembly GCF_000243295.1). Taxonomy (NCBI): domain Eukaryota; kingdom Metazoa; phylum Chordata; class Mammalia; order Sirenia; family Trichechidae; genus Trichechus; species Trichechus manatus. The sequence goes on from NW_004444092.1 coordinate 2,798,137, forward strand.
GTGGTTTTTTTTTTTTCTTCCTCTGTAAAATAAAGTATGATACTTCCCTCTTTTCAACATTTTTGAGCAGTAGAAAGATATCTTCCAGTTCCAGGCTCCTACGCCTCATGTCAGTCATATGAACCTATTTATCATCTCTCAAATGAGCTCACAGGAAATAAACACCCTGACTAGTTTTTAATTTAGCAAAAAGACAATATGAGTGATTTTTCGAAGGCAATTTGGTTCGTTTAATTCCCTGCTTAACACCCTTAATGGCTTCCCATTGCCGTCAGAATACGATGTGGAATCCTTAACATGGTCTGTAACACCTGACAGTATCTGGCACCTGCCATCCTCTCCAGGTTCATCACCCACTAGACACACTGGCTTTTCCGGGTCCTGGGAAACCAAGGTCTTTCCAACCTAAGAGCTTTCACGTATGCTGTCTGTTGAGAAGTTATAGACCAGAAGGTAATCTATCATACTGGAAAAGGGAAATATATTAGGCTAGTGGTGTAACGGTTAAGTGCTCAGCTGCTAACCTAAAGGTTGGCAGTTCAAACCCACCCAGCAGCTCTGTGGGAGAAAGACCTGGTGATCTACTTCCATAAAGAATACAATCAAGAACACCCTATCAGGCAGTTCTACTGTCACGTGAAGGCACTATGAGTCGGAATTGACTTGGTAGCACCTAGCAACAGCAACAACAATGTTCAGTGAATTCAGGAGACACGCTGCAAAAATGAAAACCAGCTAAGATGAGGAAGATGAGATTGCAGAATATTAATATTTTGACGACTACCAGAGTAAGAAGAGTAAGGACAAGAGCCTTTGGAACAGAGAGTTGGCTTAGACCAAATGGCTCAGATCCCACTTCTGCTTGCCCTGGTTAAAGCCCTCTCATGTTAAAGATATTAAATTACTAAAGGCATATGCAAATGAGGAAACCAGCAGTTGAACAACAGACTTGTGTGCCTGAGATATAACTTCAAAACTGTTGGCTTTCTCACTGAGGTGATGGTAATCAATATGAATAAAGCAGATATTCATATATTTATGTTGCCTAACTAGTTCCAATCGTGGTATTGTTGAGAGATAGAAACCTTAGGACTGGGAAACAGAACTTGCTAGTGTGACGTGATAGCTTTTGGTGATTAGATTGTATTCCTAGCCCTGGGACAGACTGATCGCTGCAACTAAAGGGGTTAAGGTAGGTGATGGTTATTGTTAGTTGCTGTGCAGTTAGCTCCGGCTCAATGCAATCCTGTACAGCAAAAGAAAATTTTACCTGGTCCTGCTCCATCTTCACAATTATTGGTATACTCAAGTCCATTGTTGCGGCCACTGTGTTTTTTGGGTGGTTTCCAACCTAGCAGGAATCACTTTCCACTACTATATTGAACAGTATTCTGTTGTGATCCGTAGGGTTTTCATCGGCTAATTTTTGGAAGTAGATTGTCAAGTCTTTCTTCCTAGTCTGTCTTAGTCTGGAAGCTCCGCTGGAACCTGTCCATCATGGGTAACCCTGCTGGTATTTCAAATACTGTTGCATAGTTTCTAGCATCATAGCAACATACAAGCCACCTCAATACAACAAACTGACAGGGAATGAAATGAACCAATTTTCCTTTTAAAAATCACTGATATAGTCTTTCTGCTAAATCAAAAAATCTAGGCTAGGTAGGAGGGGAGAACACTCCTTCTGCCTAGCACGCTTTTCCTGCACACTTCACTTGGCCAACCCATGCTCCTTCTCTGGCTCAAGTACCACTTTCTCTCTTCTCAATTTAAACAATTTCTCATCCACTCATTATGGTTAGCAATAGCACTTGACTCTTTTCTTTCCTAGAACTTATCAAAATTTGTACTTACTTGTTTCTTGGGGTGTTTATTCACGTACTTTCTGTCTCCTTTACTATATAAGTCCATGAGGGCAGGGACTAAGTCTGTTTTATTTAACACAGTATCCACAGCATTTAGTACAATGCCTGTCACACAGTAGATATCCAGTAATAAACAAGCAAATTCTGGTTATACCAGATAAAATGCTTCCTTTACAAATGACAAGAAAACCCCAACTCAAACTGGTTTAAGCACAAAGGAGAATTCATTGACCTACAAACCTGAAAATGTGATGCTAGCTTTGGGCAGAGGTTCAAATAATATCACCAAGAATCCAGTTTATTTCTGTCTCTCTTCTCTGCTTTCTCTGGTCCTGTTTTCATCCACCAGCTCCTTGATCTTCTAGGCTCTTCTTTTATGAAAAAAAGAGGGTGGCTTTCAGCAGTTTCAGGCCAAATATCCTCAAACCTCATGGTCCAGGTGGTTCAGGGTCCAAAACAGTTTTCTTCTAGAAGCTCCCACCAAAGACTGTGTCTCTTTCTCAGAAGCCTCAGCATACAAATCGTTGACTCTCATTTGGCTCTGATTTTGCAAAATACACGTCAATAAATCAATCACTGTGACCAGGAAGATGAAATATGATACTTGGATTACACAGAAATCCGAGTTCATCCATGGAAGTTGGGGTAAGGCTAATCTTGCCCAAATCGTGAGGTTAAGAATGAGAGAGGGGTGGATTCCCCAAAGCAAATTCCATGGAAGGATGGGAAATGAATGCTGGGCAACCAGAAAAGCCGAGTTCTGCTGCACAGGCTAAGGCACAAAAAGCACCAGTTTCATATTCTCTTAATTCCCTGTTTCAACCTTCAATTCCCACTGACAATGTGTCTCCTGGTCTACCATTTTACCAAGGGTCCTGGTCCAAATGTGGTTCCAGTCCACTGCTATTAACTGTGAGTCTCATTACAGACCCACAACCTTGAATTCTACAATCCAAATTTCTAGACTCTGGGTCCACCAAGTTAGTAACTCTCTGGCTCTTCGCTCCGTGTCTAGCACTGGGTTCCATTTGTGTCCATTATCTTGTATCTCTTTCTTTTCTTTATGTTCTCATCTTCCTTTCTGAACCTTCTTCATGGAAGGTGAGAGCTGGCCTAATCGAAGGGTTATATTTCAAAGGGTCAAGTGTCTTACCTGAAGTGTGTTACCTGAAACAAAGGGTGAAACAGGAGAATCAAAAGTCAAAGCCAAGGGAGCCAGATCAAACAACCAGTCCAGATGTCACATTCAGCATAGAGAATAGAAATAAGACTTAAAAAGTATTGAGAACAAGGCAAATGTTTGAATAGAATGTGAGTGACCTGGGCAGTTATATTCAGTGTCCAGGGCTTGTGCCTGGGTTAATGTGTGTATGTGTGTGTGTGTGTGTGTGTGTGTGTGTGTGTGTGTGTGCATTCACAGACATACTTGACTAATTAAATAGGGTTTTATATTTCCTATCTGTAGTTAAAATGTTATAAGGCAAATGAACAGTGTTAAGGTTCACTTGATTCTGTTCAGATCAAGCTCTATCTCTAGGACCAGTCTTGACATTGGTCAGGAGGGATTCTGTTAAGTTTTAGTTTAGCGCTCTGGGCTCAGCAGTAAATTCTTTTTATAGTCTTATTGTGACCTTTAGTTCTAACTCTGATGAGTGGACATCTGCCTTTTTCCTGGGCTGTTTTTTTTTTCTTTTTTAATAGTTTATTTTATTATTTTTGTTGTTGTTGAGAACATACACAGCAAAACATACACCAATTCAAGTTTCTACATGCATATTTCAGTGACATTGATTACATTTTCTTGTTGTGCAATTATTCTCACCCTCCTTTTCTGAGTTTTTCCTCACCAATTAACATGTACTCACTGCCCCCTAAGTTTCTTATCTAATCTTTTGAGTTGCGGTTGTCTGGGCTGTGGTTTTAAATCTTACCTACCTGTTATGGTAACTGCATTCACATCTTGCCCTTGCACTGAGTCTCTTGTCTAGGTAACCTTCATAGTTCTCTGGTCCTTCTAGAACTAGGACCTTGCCTTGCTCTTGTAAGTTCCCTTAAAAGCCAAATCTGTACTATTAACTGACGTTAAAATAAAAACTGAAGTTCAGGCTTTAAAAAAAACAAAGTATAAGTCTCAATGTATTTGACGAGAGATCTTTGAAGAAAATGAAACTAATTTTAGTAAGGTAAGGAAGAGACAGGTATGACAGGTGTGCTTCAGTGAACTGTACAGCACATCAGCAAAGAGGATGTTAGGAGAAGGGTGGGCAAAGGTCTCATTCAGGTTTATATCTGTACATAGTCTGTTTCTTGTTAAGAAACTCCAACTATGTTTTTCCTTCACTGCCTGGAATGCCTTCAAGGACACTTCAAAGTTAGAAAGCCGCTAATTTTAGGCTGTTAACTGAGAATTGTCCATTTGGAATGTGCCACACAACCCTGTTCCTGCTGAACACACCTGGGAAAGCGGCCGTTGGGTTTAGACAAAGTGGAAGAAGTCCTTGCAAAAGACCCAGTAAAGGCTTTGAAGTAGACAATAGAATCAACCCATCTTTGCTGACTGTAATGGTTGAATTTCCACTAAATAAAGGCCTGTGGAGAAATCCATAAAGGACTTCCTCTCATGTAAAATTTTACCCAAAACTGGTATGGATGATACTTAAATATGCTTATGATTTGCTTCTTCCAGCATCTTATCAAGCTGAAGAGTTTTATAGTGAAACCTTTGATAGTTATGTTTAACAGCTGCTCATAACCAGTCATGATGTGAATTGATTTCAGGCCAAACCCTGTAAGTGGGATTAATGTCCCCCTGTCTCTATTTTTCCATCCCTAGTGCATATTTAACCAAATTATCTTTTTCCTTCTTGATTTTATTTACTCATTAGCTGTGTCGTAATGAAGATTCCACCATGACTAATTCTTTGGGCTCAGGAGGAGGTTGAGTTATGTCAATGCTGCTTCTGTAAGGCTGTAGTGGAATGGCTTTCTGCTCTCTCTCAAGCCACCATCACCTCCACCACTGGTGTGGTACAGAATAACTCTGGAATCTCTGCCAGTTGAACAAGAGGAGACACCTTCTTAAGGTTTATAGAATGGAACACTGTGAAGGAGATTATGGGGAGAGTAACACTGGTCCTTAGGTGCTATGAGCTCTGTTGCAGTTCTGAAGAGATGTAATAGGACTTCATTTACTGTAAATAATTTCATGGAAAACTACTCAGAGGTGGTGAACAAACCAGTCTTTTCCTACATAGTTAGTCGGGAGGCTTTTTTATTTGTTTGTTTTCCCCAGCACTCAATTTTCTCCAACCTGCTGAAGAGAAAAATCTTAGTTTTGCTGTAATGTTTTTCTTCCAGTGCAATTTACTTTGCCTTTCTTCACTGTAGAGTCTCAGAAATTACTTCATATCTGTCTATTTTCTACAAAATTCCAACGGTAACTTATCTTAATACTTTTGTGTTCTGTATTGTGTTACTCCCTCTGGGCACACAGCCCCCCTTCCTTCACTCATCCCTTTTTCACTCTTTTAGTTGCTCATATAGATACTGAAACACTGAAACCCCTACCAAATATTTTCACCAAGATTGTGGTTCCCATATAGGAATAAAAACACCTTAATCAGTTGCCATTGAGTCGGCGCCGACTCATGGCGATCCTATGTGTGTCAGAGTAGAACTGTGCTGTATGGGGTTTTCAATGGCTGATTTTTCAGAAGTAGATTGCCAGGTTTTTTTTTTCTAAGATACCTCTGGGTGGACTCAAATTGACAACTTTTGGTTAGTAATCAAACACGTTAACTATTTGCACTGCTCAGGGACTTCAAAAGCACCTTAGAATACTGAATATGAATGTTTGATATGGTAAAATATTAGGAGTATTTACCTTTTTAATGAGAAATACATTGAAAGGAACTCATGGCAATAAATATTAGGGGCACTTCAGGTACTTTGGCCCTTAAATTTTGATCATGGTCTCTTTCAGGACTGCACGCTTTGCCGACATTCAAGATTAAACTTGACTACATCCAGAGACTTTGTTCCTGTTCCCTTAAACATTTGTCAGACTATCCAAATCTTTGGCCACATCATGTCCTTTCTCCCAGGGCAAACTCTCCAGCCTCTGCCTAATGTGGAGTAAAGAAAGGACTGCAGGGCTGATTAAGACATGTGAGGGCCCTAGACATTGATAATCTGTGATGCCCCCTCCTCTGCTTATGCACTCATTCAAATGGGATATGTGAGTTATATATATACACGTATATATGTAATGTATGTATATATATATAATTTATATATTGCTGACTGTCCTGGCTGGAGTTTCTGGGTCAGCAGATATGGATGTACAAGACAGTTCTTTCAAAACGGATCAGAGACCTGTTATCTATTGATATAATCCATCCTTGCCCAGTAACCACTCATGTTGGATCCAGCTGCATATTGGGTGAATGTAGCAAGAGTTGAATTTGACAGCCCACCCCCACCTCTTGTTTATTAGAAAGAAATATTATACTCCCAAGAGACTGGCCAAGATAAGGAGTTTCAGTTACACCAGAGGGGACCGTAGGAGACAGATGTCAATGAAGGTGTTGAAATGGTAGGGGCTTCATAGCTTAAACAACCTTGTGCGTGGGCCCCCTCATGACCTTGCATGAACTTTATTTCTGGCTGGCAAATTCTCACACACTGCAGCTTGTATCAGTTTCATTTAGTGCCCTGCCAGTTCCCTTCCACTGTGGTGATAACTTTTCTTTGTGTCCTGTCGGGTTGGCATCTGTGGATCTTTGTTTTGGACAACTTCTGTCCCTGTTTTGTTGATGCCGTAAGCACTTGCTTACTTTGTTTATTGGGTAGTCCATCCTTGTGGAACACTGGCCTGGAAGCCTGGGAAGTATCATTCATTCCTGACCCACCATGGCTATGACATAACATCTATCAGCCTCGTGTTATTTATTTAATGGGGTGGCACCTGTATTGCCTTTTCTCACAGGTAGTTGTGGTACTCCTATGGTACTTCGTATTCATCTATTTTATAGAATTTAGCAAAATCTGTTGTAATCTTGTTTCCCCCAATATTGCTGTCTTTAGCACTTTGTTCAATAACTGTTCTGTTTTCATCTTTTTATACACATTTTTCCAGTACCTACCGTGGTTCAAATCCACCAGCTGCTCCTTAGAAATCCTATGGGGCAGTTCTACTCTGTCCTCTAGGGTTGCTATGGGTCAGAATCAACCGGACAGCAACGGGTTTGGTTTGGTTTTTGATTACTACAGTGTAAATACATTATAAAGATTCAAAAATTATTTTAAATAAACCAATTCAGTAACATCTATTAGATCTTGTACACGGAAAGCCTTTTTTATGTGCAATGGTAATGCCAAAATGAATAAGAACCTAAAATCTATGTTGAGAGATATACAGGAAAAAATTAAGAACAGATAAGAGTGCAAAAGTGAGATAGGGAGGTGCTAAGGGATCATCAGAGGGAAAGATTAATCACAATGGGCAAAATCTGGGGGGTGCATTTCAACCATCCTTGAAAAATGGGAAGAATTTGGATAGGTAGAAGCTAAGGGTAGTGTTGTGAGCTGCAGGAGCCAAACTCAGAGCAGGCAGTGCTTTCTGCCCACTGCTACACAGAGGAAAGAATCAAGTGGAATTGGGCTGATTTGTAACAAATAATAGTCTTAGCAAAAAGTGTGAATGATTGTCATTCATAATTAATAGAGTAAGTAAGTATTAGAAGTTTCACTTTGATCAGATTTCAGAGTTCAAGCAAAGATCTATTAAATAATTCATTGTCCCTAAGTGTTATCAACATCTTCAAGTTTTTCCAAGATTTTGTAAACACATAATGGAATAGTAACTACTATCTTTTTTTTAAAGGACTTTCAAAAGGGGGATAAGGAAGTTTGGAATGATCTTTCTGCTCAGTATAAGTGAAAGAAATGGATAATTCTGTTCTTACAGTTTGGCTAATAAATAATTAAAAAAAGAGTACTATATGGACATGCAATGTCAAACTGTTCAAGAAACCAACATCCCTGGATCTTTTCCATCCATGATGGTATTACAGTTCTTGGTAGTGAAGGAAGAAGACTCATTCCAGCCTCTATCTTGTTTTCTCTCCTGGGGGTGAGCTTTCCCAAACCCTAAGGTGGGCCTCCGGGAATCATGCAAAGTACCCTCCAGGAGAGCTTTGTGGAGTTGTTTTGATGGTCTCCAAACCCTCAGCAGTACAGGCTCAGTGCGTCTGGTACGAGACCACTTTGAAGACCATGGCCATGTCTCCAATTGCTCAGTCCTCTTCTTCCCTCTCAGTCCTTCCTCCAGCATAATGCCTAAAGGGCCTTTCTCCTCAGGTTGCACACACCTAGCCCTTCACCTTGGATAGGAGAATGTCTTTGCTGGTTTCGTTTAACACAGACTGATGATAAAAATGCTGTATATGCCACAGAATCAGAGGTGGTGCAGTGAGTGGACAGAGTTTTGAAGATTAGAGCTTTTGAGACATAGCTCAAAAGTGGGGGGTCTGGAAATATATATATAAATAGGATACGGTCATAGATGGTGATGTTGGAAGAAGAAGAATTTTTTATACAGGTTAAAATAATACAACATGAATACTCTGTAGCAGGTTCTATTGGCATCCTGCCTAGATGCTTTTGGATCCTCTTAATGGCTCTGTTCATCCAGTCCCCAGCTTCCCTGTGTGTTGATGCTAATAACCTACTCCTGTAACCTTCAGAGGATTGTCCTTGGGCAGTGGAGTCAGAGCAGAGAGGGAAAAGAGTCTGGAAAAGTTCCTCCCCCTCCCTTCTGGGCATCCTGTGGCCAATGACTGGTGTATAAGCACAAAAAGCTTAGCTCTTTTGCCTCTAGATGGAGAAACTCTGAGATGTAATTTATGCTTTAGAGCCCCTCTCAGGATCAGGCTGGGCTTGGGACTTCCCCTGAAAGCACAGCCTTGTCAGATTTGGCTTCCTTCCCTCTCCTGCTTCTCTTTACTGGTCTCTTCTGACAGTATATCATTAATAAATCACTTGTATCTGAATCCCTGGTTCAAGGTCTCCTTAAGGGAAAACCTAAACCTAATTTAGCGACTATCACCACATAAACTGGGAACAAACATCCTTCCTCACACACACACACACACACACACACACACACACACCCCTTTGGTTGCAAGAAAGAGAAGGAAGAGATGCTTCGTTGGCAGCAAGATGGGCTTTTCTAAGAGATGGAATTATAACTCTGCTCTGTTACCCTGTGAGAATAAATCAAAATAATGATAGCAATACCTATATAGTGCCAAGTGGATCTAAAAGAAAAGTAGGTATTGGTTACAACTTTTTGAAGCAGGATTTCAGGGAACAAAAACATCCTGCTTCCCACCTTATTGATTAAGCATCCCATTAGGTTTTTCCAGGTTACTTTAAGTCCAAACAAACGAGCTCAGAGAGATGAAAATATGGCCTTTCTCCTCAGGTATTTAAGATAAATATGAATTTGGGTTGATTTTTGACAGAATAATCTCTACATATTCTGCCAAAAATCCATTTAAAATTGGTCTGTGTGGCTGCTCCCATTGCCCACACAGCCAAGACAGCAACCACCGTAGTAACTGAAGTTGCTTCCATTACTCCTCTGTGGCTTACGGAGCAAACATGCAGCCAACTGAACACCAGGTAAGCCTCAGCTCACTGTCAGCACAGGGAGAAGGGAAAAGTGATGCAGGAAGCCAAATGTGCTGGTTGAGACTGAATTCATCTTAAGGAATCATGTTAGAATATCACTTAATGATCACCACTTAATGGGGGTTGGGGATAAGTATATGAGATAGGAATGCTCTCAATTCAGGTCTTAATAGTGGTTGTTGTTGTTGTTGTTGTGTGCCCCGAGTTGATTCCAACTCATAGCGACCCTATAGGACGGAGTAGAACTGCCCCATAGGTTTCCTAGGCTGTAATCGTTATGGGAGCAGATCACCAGATTTTTTCTCCTGTGGAGCCATGGGTGTGTTCCAACTGCCAACCTTTCGGTTAGTAGCCGAGCACTTAACTATTGTGCCACCAGGGTTCCTTTAACAATGCTTGGGGGCAACTAAAATGCAAACACAAGTTTCATCATTCTAGAAGTCCCTATGCTCCTTTGTTAACAACTCTGCTTATAATGAGGTTTAATATGTAGCATTGGTCAGTGTTAACTTGTTTAAGCTGTATGTACCTGTTAGCGGTGGGTTCTGTCGTTGCTGCCATTGTATTTCTGTATTTCTTTATGTTCTCTCTGTCCCAAATCCCCATATTATCCACTTCAGGAGTGCCTTATTCACACACGTGAGGTAGAAGGTTTCTGTAAAAATGTGTTTTCTTCAAAGTTTATAATTTTAATTCTTCTTTACTTGCTCTAGAGTATTTTGATGTTTAAAGAAACCCTGAAGTGAGGTTTTTAACAAAATAAAATATCCTATTGAATTATGTACAGTAGTTTCCAGTTGCATGTGGCAATTCAGAATTTAATGTGCAGTCTGAATTTTATTAATTAGGGAACTTGGTTTTAGATGTATTTTAGATGTTCTGCAAACAAACAGTGATTTAGTGCAAATGATATATCATCTGTATCCTGTACCCTATACCTCTAGAAACCTAGGGATAATTGGCTGCGGTGAAAGTTGAAGGCATTACATCAATAGATCAATACATCAGTTCCAGTAACACATTCAAGGAGGGTGAAAATGACCACAGGTAATGTTTTTGATCCTCTGTGTCTAACTTATAAATCTAATACCACCTGGTAAACTCAGATACTTTCTTCTCCATGTTCTCCCATGATCAAGAAGTCCCTCAAATCATGTAATTTCCTAGAATTAGTGTTGTCTCTGGGTCTCTATTTAAAAACCTTTAAAGTTTTTAAATATTTACTTTTGTCCTGAACATATAGACTAAGCATAGGGCCCAGATGTCACCTAATGAATCTGATATTTTAATGATTTAGAGAGAAAAGACATTGGGCTCTTTGTCCTTCTTCATAAAATGACCTTGCTTGATTTCTAATCTTTGGGACAAGGCTCTATACTTTCAAAGAAATAGGGATAATTTGAAGTTTCGTAAAGGAAAGTGATAAGGACTCCAAATACCTGATCTTGAAATTCTCTTTCTTGGCTTGTTTCCCAAGTCTTTTGAGCAGACTTGTTACTGCTCAAGTTGGGAGCTTGCCATAGGTTTTGCAATGGCTGCAATTGCTTCTGAGACTTTAAAACTTTCTGGTTCTGTGTCTTTTGTTCTTGGTCACTTCATAATATTGTGGGTTTGAAGTTCTGGAACTCCCAAACTGATAATCCTTTCATACTGAGCAATTGCTGCAAGGACAGAGTTAGAAATTGACTCCTTGGTCTAATATTCAGGTATGGGCAGGTTGACGCAGGCATTTATCTCCACTGCTTCCTTAAACTGCAGATATAATTAGAATGCGGAGTCCCTGGGTGGTGTGAATGGTTAATGTGCTCAGCTGCTAACTGAAGTGTCGGAGGTTCTGAAAAGTTGGAGGTTTGCCACACAGAGGCATCCCAGAAGAAAGGCCTGGCCATCTACTGCCAACAAGTCAGCTATTGAAAACCCTGTGAAGCACAGTTCTAATCTTACTTACATGGGGTTGCCATGATTTGGGGTTAACTTGACGGCAACTGGTTTTATTATTAGAATGGAGAGGAGAAAATAGGAAATAAGAGTTATCAACAAAATTTTGAAAGAAGGAAAGTATATACAGAACCTCTCCCACCCTGTACAGCCAGGTGACTTCCCTTCTACTCTGGAGAAGTTGACCCAGGCAGGATATGGTCTCAGGGAGACCAGGCACAGCTGAAGACAGTGAAAACAAGATGATTGAGTGAAAGTCTGCATATCTACAGAGGAACTCCTCTGCCCCCCTCTCCTGCTTGGTGTCCAGATCTTTAGAAGTCAGATTAATACTTCTTAAGCAGAAGAAGTGAGGAAAGTGATGGATACAAGAGAAAGATCTTCAGCGACTTACCTATGGGGGTGTCCCAGAGAACTGGTCAGGTTCCCACTTTGTCAGCCTGTAGTAAAGCCTACCAGTCAACCAACTACACACACCCAGGGAGCTTCCAATTAAACCCATTGCCATTGAGTCGATTCCAGCTCATAGCAAACCTTTAGGGCAGAGTAGAACTTCCCCATAGGGTTTCCAAGGAGCAGCTGGTGGATTTGAACTGCTGACCTTTTGGTTAGCAGCCGAGCTCTTAACTGCTGCACCACCAGGGCTCCATAAATATGAATGAATCACCAAGAATCACTAGACATTTAAGGAAAGCCTCTAACATGAAATATACAGGCCAAAGTAATGTGTGTGGGATGGGAGAAGTCACAGAAAATAGAAAACTACAAGAAGCATAAGAAAACATTAAAAAAAGAAACCAAAGGTCGTTAAAGTGATAAGAAAAGTTATCGCATTTATGAAAGAAGAGTGTGATGGGAAGAAAAAGGAGAAGATTCAGAGAAGAGAGAGGTCTTAGATGTTAAAACTATGATGGAAGATAAAATTGAGGAACTCTACAAGAGAATAGAAATAATAACATCACCCATAAAAAAAAATTGTTGCCATCGAGTGGATTCTGACACATAGCAACCCTATAGGACAGAGTAGAACTGCCCCATAGGGTTTCCAAGGAGCTGCTGGTGGATTTGAACTGCCGACCTTTTGGTTAGCGGCCGTAGCTCTTAACCACTAGACCACCAGGGCTCTGTAACACTGCCTACAAAGTAATAAAAAGTAGGAAAGTTGATGGTTCTGGGTTGTTTAGGAAAAAATTATATAGTTTGAAAGTAATGACTTTTATCTTTTCCTTTCCAGTATTCATTCCTCTTACTAGTTTTTCTTGTCTTACCAAATTGCCTCAGACTTCCATTACAACACTGAAAAGTGGTAGTGATAGCAGGTATCCTTGTCTAGTTTCTGACTTAAATAGCAGATACCCCTGATTTGGCTAAAGAGGACTCCTTATATTCCTGGCTTAGTTATTGCTTTTAATCATGACTAAGTGTTGAATTTTATGGAACTGAGATTTGTAAATCTCTATTCAGATGAACCAGTGGCCTCACTAGAGGGGTACAGGGAGTGTGGACTGAATCAGGTAACACTGTCAGATGGGGTGACACCAAGATGACTGTCTATAAAAATACCCTGTAGTTAGTTATAACAACAAAAACGTTTTTTGTAAGCCCAATTTACATGTATTAATATACCTACAAGGCTAAAACCCTATGCTAATTTATTTTTGAACCTTCTAACGAATCCCAACTCAACCCATTACTGGTTGTGTGATCTTAGGACAGTGTCTTGACCTCTCTGGACTTCAGTTTCCTCATCTTTAAAATGGGGGTACATACCTCATAGGAATGCTGTAAGGATTGAACAAATTAATATATGCAAAACTTACAGAATAGTGCCTGATCTGTTAGGTAATTGTGTAAGTCAGCTATTATTATTCAATTCTTATTTTTAAGCCAATCTGCTCAAAAACATGTATTTCTTTCTTTTCATAGATTACCAACCAGGACCGTTTACAGTTTTCCCCTTAGGGATCAGCATGTGTGTGCACATATGTAGTATGCTCCATGTTAGCCAGAATGAGCTAATGAGTCATATTAGCAGAGCCTGATGCTGACAACCTCCTGCATAATAAAACCTACAAAAATTAGATTACAGTGTCATTGAGTAGTTGCCTCTGTTTCCTTATGACAGCAAGTTTTCCACATGCTGGCAACCCTCCTGGTGTCTTCTGGAACAGAGCTTATATGCCAGAATCCCCTGGCTCTAAATGTGCCTCCTCCCTTCAGCTGCTTAACTTTACGTTTGGACTTCACTTTTATGGGCATATTCAGGATCTTACAGAATGTGATGCCCTACAAACTGTGATACTTACCATTTCTTAGTGTTTCTGGGAAACAGACTCTTATTAAACCACATGTATCTGTGAAAACAATATACTTTCTTTCTTGAGACGAATAAAGCTGCTACGGTGTCCTTTCCTCAGCATTGGGCAATCTTTTGGCTCCGCCTTCATACACAATATTGTAATTGTGCCCCTCCTTAATGGACTCTAACTTCAGAATTTAGAAACTATGGAAATGGAAAACTTCGCAATTTGCATAGAGAGAATTTGAGCAATGGAGATATTTAGGATGTATGTCCTGAGTCTCCACCTAAAAATAAGAAGTAATCAGCTGCAAGAATGGTTGGAAGTTAAGAATTCTCATTATCCTTTTTCTGCCTAACCTTGGGGCAGAGCTAGCTCTGAGAAGAACTGGGCAGTAGATCTTGTGCTATGTTTTACACAACTTGTCCTTTCTGCTTATTCCTCCCACTCAAGAGTCCAGGGAGCCCATTGTCTCTTTAAACTACACACTGCTCTCAGTTATAAGGGGCTTACAGTGGATAAACATATTCTCATTAAGTTGGACATGATGCCAGTGTGTTACCTGTCCGAGAGCATCTTCATTTTCAGAAGATAAAGAATGAGTCTCTTGTAATGGGATTTTGCACATCAGGCAATGATGGGAGGGCCTTGAGGGAAGATTTTCCAAGGCTCTCTGAAGCACACCATAATGGGCAGCTGCTCTGTTTGTATAGGGCTTTACAGTTTATGAGGTACTTTAAAATGGATTTAATTTTTCATATTTTACTTACTCTTTCTAACAACTCTGTGAAGTAAGCATTAATATCCTTACTTTATGGATGAGGAAATTGAGGCCCACAGAATTTAAGTGGTTTGATCCAAGTTACAAAGCCAAAATTTTGCTGTGACCTCATGCAGGCCCTCTATCTCCTGACTGGGTGTTCTTCATACTGTTCCTGCGGGCAGGTGGGAAAAGTAGACTCCAGGCCTATTGTTCTACCCACACCAATTATTCACTTATTTCACCCTCACTTTTTTTTTTTTTTCATGGAAAATAAGGTGTGTCTCAGATGTCTGCACTCTAAATGTACTCTGTTTGAATAGGGTGTTAGTACTTGGTGAAAGTTTGACAGCTTATAGTCTCTTCACATAGGGTGAGTAATATTTTTACAAATCAATGGGCACTGACATGTATTTGGCCTTTTCTCAAACCTCCTTTCTCAGAATAGGTCTATTTATTTTTAAACTTCTTATTATTCTTTAGATTTTAATTAATTTGCCCTCTCAACCATACACATGACTACAAAGATGTGATGACTGGTTGAATACAGATGTCAAATTCAATCAGTTCTTCAACAGGCACCATGAACCATAGAAACATAGTCTAAAATGGCTTTAGAGACCTAATAGTAAATTAAATTCTTTAGATTCACTTTGGTATAGTTCCCTGTTTTAATATTTTCAGCATGACTGGATATACGTATATTCAGATGGGACCAACCATGCTGAAAAGACATAACCTTTGTAGTCAAGTAGACAGTTTTCTGTTGCTTCTTTTAGTAGCAAGAAGAAAAGACTAATTTTACCTGGCCAGAGCAATAATTGTTCCTAATGAAAATTGCTTGAGCTCAAGTCTGAAGTCCAAGGGAGGAACTAACACAGATCAATGGGGAGAAGCTTTGTAATTTGGAGAGGTATGCCTTGGGGATATATTGTGCTAATAGGCATTTATTAACTGAATTCCATTTGAAGTTTAATCAGTCTTCAAAGTAAGGAAATGGATTAAATGTCATCTTCTTAAGATGGACGATGAAAAAGTTTTTTCCATCTCAGACTGATTTTCTACTTTGGCATTTATTCAGGAAAGAGCAGATACACTTAGAAGCTAATCTGTATACATTTGTACAATTTTCTGTAGTGCAAAACCCCACCCTTGTTTTTCTATAAACTTATTTTTTATTAATGCTTAATTGCAGTTTGAGCAAAATGTTCCTTTTGGCTGCATTTCAGGGTTGGAAAAATTTCACTGCAAGGTTTCTGAATATACTAATATGTAGATCAAATTACTATACAAACTAAAATCATGTTTGTGTGTGTGTGTAACAAAATATAATGTATGACTGCTTAGAATATGATCAACTTTTCCCCTTTCTTTTGTTATTATTACATAGTTCTGCAAGTACTGTCTTTTTAAATTAATTAGGGAGTATTTAGATATCCTTTTTGATGATTTTTTGAAAATGTAATACTCTACCATAACATCTCAATTAGGATAAGCATTGAAAAGCAGGTAGTGTAATAAAACAACTGAGCTTTGAATCAGATCTGAATTTAAATTTTAGTTCTGTCACTTATCAGCTGTAAGACTTTAATCTCTCTGAATTATTCATCAGCAATTGGGAAGAACAATAATATATACCTCTTTAAAGCTGTTGTGAAAATAATATTTATAAAGTACTATAGTGTTCAGCATACAGTAACTGGTCAAAACGTGAAAGCTATCGTTGTTGTTATAGGAGTGCTTAGAATGTTAGCCATTTATGAGTCTCCTTAAAGCAAGCCATTCAATTTCATAGTAACAAAATATGCAATTACTGTTAGTAAAACAGTATGGATTTGGTGAAGCAGATCTAAATGATATTTAATCCTTCTAAGAACTAACATCAAAGATGTGGTGAAAGCCATGTGAAGTTGTGCACTACGGATTGTAAGGAAACACAAGTAAGCCCGTGTGTACCTTGCTTACTAGTTAATCCACCCCTGTATGGAATATATCCTTGTCTCTTGTTCTAAAGTTTTTTTCAATCACTTCATGTTTGTGTGGCTTACACCCAGCATAGTACCTGGCATAGAGCAGGCGGTCAAGAATTGCTTGTTGATTATCGTGGCAATGAGGGCAATGAGGGATGCAGTGGTTTTCTACCCTGGCTATACAGGAATCACTGGGGGCTTTTAAAACATACACATGCTTGGCTCCTCCCCAGACCAGTTAAATCAGAATCTCTTGAGTGGGTCTTGGTATATTTTTTTAAAAGCTCCCTAGGTGATTCTAATGGGCGGCCAAGGCAGAGAACCATTGAAGTAGAGTATGAACTCCAGACATTTTCTCTAAACAACCTACCCGTAGACTCCTCAGGGTTGTTTACAATACTTTCATTGCCTTAGTTCTGCCTCTACTCAGCAGAGGTGTTAATCCTGTCCTAAGAACCCTTGACTATGAATTCTGAGCATGAAATGCCCAAGGGAGATTCTTATTTCTTGACTATTTCTTGCCTTCTTGAGTTGTTTTATTTCTCTCTCTGCTAATTAGCTTTTTTTTTTTTCTAAATGTGTTTACAAGTTTACAAACAAGACTGTGAATGGTAGCTCTAGTGGTCATGGGAACGGAGGCATCACTTCCTCTGGCTGAGATGCTGTTGGCTTAATTTGTTCTTTCCTTGTTGACTTATTTCTCTCAACCTATTTTTGTTCTTAGGTAAGAGATGAGCCACAGAGCAGGAGTACAGTGAAAGGGAGTGGTTCAAGAGCTGGCTTTATCTCTCTGTGTTTCTGACCTAAGGTCCATGGATAAATTTCATGCAATTTTACATGAAATTTCATTGGCAGGTGAATTTTTATGGCTGGAGTAGCTTTTTTAAAATAGTAGTAACAGTAATACGCACATATTATATATTACTATTTTGTGGTAAATATATATGCACGAAAATATTTACCATCTGCTGATTAGCTTTTATTTACCATTTCAATTTGTTTTGTTTTCATTAGAAAGTAATACTTGCCCATAGTAATAAACAAACAAATAAATAAGCAATACAGAATAGTGAAGACCTCAAAGTAAAAAATCTTCCGCCTGCGTGTCCCTCATTCCCACTCCATTCCACAGAGTTAGCCTCTATTGCCAGTTTGTGTGTATCCTTCCAGAAATTTTCTATGCATATAGAAGCATTTATATTCTTATATAAATGTACCACACAGCATAGACATGAACACAATGATACCATATTATGTTGGCAGCTCGCTTTTTCATTTAGCAACACAGCTGGGAGATATTCCATTAGTACATACAGTTCTTCCTTATACTTTTTAAAGGATACTAAGTATTCCATCACGTGGCTGTACCATAATTTATTTAACCAGATATTTATTAAGACTCATGTAGAATGTTTCCAATTTATAACTCCTATATTAAAATTAAGGCACCCTAGTGGTGCAGTGGCTAAAGTGGTCAGCTGCAAACAGAAAATTTGGCAGTTCGAAACCACCAACAGCTCCACAGGAGAAAGATGTGGCAGTCTGCTTCCATAGAGATTTACAGCCTTGGAAACCCTATGGGGTCACTATGAGTTGGAACTGACTTGATGGCAGTGAGTTTGAGTGTATTAAAATTAATGCCACAATGATCATTCTTGCACATGTCCTTACAGAATTTTGGCATTATATCTGTTCAAAATTTTTACATGTCTAACTGCCCCTCTTCTACTCTCACCGGCTGTTATAGGCATTGTTTGTCTCTTTTTCTAAACCAGTTGCCATCAAGTTGATTTTGACTCATGACAACCCCGTGTGTGTCAGAGTAGGACTGTGCTTCACAGGGTTTTTAATGGCTGTTTTTTTTCAGAAGTAAATATCCAGATCTTTCTTCCAAGATTTCTCTGGGTAGACTCGAACCTCCAACCTTTTGGTTAGCAGCTGAATGCATTAACCGTTGCATCACCCAGGGCCTCTGTTTCACCTCCTACCCTCTTGTAATAGCTGAATATGTCAGCCCTGCTTCAGCCTTCTCCAGTGCCTCATGCCGGGGCTTGCTGATCCCCCTACCACAGGCTCAGCTGCAACCTATTTCTTAGATGTGTCCTGAGAGGGAACAGAAGAAAAGTAGAGGAAGAGGAAGAGAGAAATGTTGATTATGCTCCGGTTACTGCCAGACCCAGCAGTCCTCAGAGCAATTACAAAAAGCAGTTATTATTTACCTTATTACCTAAAAGTTGTCTGGTCGAACCCACCCATCAGCTGTACAGATGAAAGACCTGCCAGTCTGCTTCTGTAAAGACTGTTGTGTTGTCTTTATGTAAAGATTATAGCCTAGAAAACCCTATGGGGCAGTTCTACTGTCACATGCGTCACAATTGACTTGACGGCAAACAATCACCATCACCACCACCACCACCTACGTTTTATAGGTAATAAACACAGTCCACAGAAATTAAGTAACTGGTTCAGGCAAATAGGGCTGTAATTGAGATTTGAAATCCAGATTTGTTTTGTTCCAAGTACTTAACAGCTCAAAGTCTTCATGTTTTCCTCTGCTCCACTAGGGATAGCGGCATTGGGTCTCACTCATTACTAATGGAACCAGTGTGACCCCTGGGCTTCAATGCCATTCCTGGAATTGCAGACCCTCTCCCTGCCTTGCTTGAAGTGTCTCTATTCTGCTAACCGTCTTATATCATTCTCTTTCATGCTTGTGCTTTGCTCCTATATCCAAGTTTCTCTTCTGGTACTTCATTTAGTTTTCCAGTGTTCTAAGACTAGAACCCTGCCTTCTATGTCTCACCAGGCAGGAAGTTATTAAACAGTAACTTGCCATTTTGCCAAAGTACATGATGGGGGTGGGACTGTTTATGGTGCCCACAGGAAGTGCCATGACGTCAGTGTTTCTGCCGAGTGGGATTCTGAGTTCAGTTTAGGTTTCCATCAGGAAATTATTTTACCCAATAAAGGCATGTACTATAAAACCTCCCTTTTGCAAAGACGAAGAACAAGAGTCAGAGCTGAGTCATAGACACACAGATAGGGAACCAAGTTGGATGGGCAAGTGAATAGAGAAGGGCGCAAATCCTGAGTAATGAATACGAGTAGCAGGCATTTTGCAAAGTGTTTTTCAGCCTCCTTTGTAATACCTAAGGTGAACCTTGAATAAATGCATTGAAAAAAACTAATAATTTTATGCAAATAACAAAGTCATCAATACCAGGAAAACAGCATCCCAGCACAGAATAGCTTTGAGCAAGACCAGCTGGAGACACACAGAAGAAAAATACATAAAAAGAGAAAAAAAAGAAAAGAAACTTATCTTTTACATGTCAGACTAATGGTTTTTACCAGTTCTTTAAGGAGAAGAATTGAACTTTAATACTAATAACTAACTCACTGAAAATAATTTATCCTTTTCTGAGATGCCTGCCTCCTTGGACATGTGATCACATTGTCACACACATGAAGCCTTGAGATCGGTATTTGGTGCAGCAGAGCAGACCTGGAGTTTGATAGGAAGCATTCTGGGTTGGTCGCTTAATCAACTGTGGCAGATTGTGTTTTCAAAAGATGTCCACAAAATTATCTCCCATCCCACATGTTCTAGAACCTTACCACTCCACATCAAGAGATACCATCTAATTCCCATCTAATTGAACATGTGGCTTTGAGACTTGCTGCTAACCAGTAGAATGTGGCAGAAGTGACACTGCATAACTTCAAAAGCTAAGTCACAGGAGGAGATGCAACTTCTTCCTTGCCTGCAGGAACATTCTTGCTGAATGTAAGCAATCCAACTACCCTGAGGCTGCCCTGCTATGAGAAAGTCCAAACTAGCCCACATGGAGAGACCACATGGAGAAATTGTGGCAGGGCCTGGTACATCCAGAGCCCTCAACCAGTCACCTCTGGCTTGAAGCAGCTTCATCCATCAGCCCTGTGTGCTGTGCAAGTGAGACCATTTTCACATCTGTGCCATGATGTGAAAACGATTGAGAAGGGCTTCTTCAGAATACTTACTACCTCCTTCAAGCCATTAGTATTTCTCCCTTGAGCCATTTTCTAACCACATATTGACTAAGCTTTATCTTTTCCTGTATTTATTATGTTTGTGAAAATCTAAAACTGCAATCAGACAAATAACAAGTAAAGGTTAACCACATATTATGTGCCTTAGACCCTGGGAAGATTATAAGGGAATACAATAAAATTTCAGTCCTGGAGGAATCTATAATTTAGTTAACAGAGATAAGACTATCACTTGGAACAATCACAAAAGCAATAAATGCCAGTGTTTGTGTGTAATAAAAGACTAAGTGATATGGCACAGACCATAAATGTCATCAAACTTAAGAGAAGGGGTTGAGAAAACAGAAACCATCTGATTTTACCTTTAAGTTTACAAATATAGAATTCTGAGTGATTGTTAACCCAAGTGGTTATTAACTGTCTTAGTTATCTAGTGCTGCTGTAACAGAAATGCCACAAGTGGATGGCTTTAACAAAGAGAAATTTTATTATCTCACAGTCTAGTAGGCTAGAAGTCCAAATTCAGGGTGTCAGTTCTAGGGGAAGACTTTTTTTGTCAGCTCTGGAGGAAGGTTTTTGTCATCAATCTTCCCCTGGACTAGGAGCTTCTCTGCACAGGGACCCTGGTTCCAAAGGACGTGCTCTACTCCCAGCGCTGCTTTCCTGGTGGTATGAGGTCCCCCTGTCTCTCTGCTCACTTCTCTCTTTTATATCTCAAAAGAGATTGGCTCAAGACACAATCCAGTCTTGTAGCTTGAGTCCTGCCTCATTAACATAACTGCCTGCCGTCTATCCCACCTTATTAGCATCATAGAGGTAGGATTTACAACACATAGGAAAATCATATCAGATGACAAAACGGTGGACAATCACACAATACTGGGAATCATGGCCTAGCCCAACTGATACACATATTTTTGGAAGACACAATTCAATCCATGACACTAACCAACAGTGTAGGAAGTGAGACAGGGTTCAACTATCCTAAATTTCAGGCCAGTGTCCGTTCATCCACTCAGCAAATGAGATTGAGCACCTCTCATGCCCTGGACACTGTTCTCAGGGACACTGCATTAGGCGCAGGGGACACAGTGCCAAACATCCACAGGAAATATTAAGGTCCCATAAAAACGTTTTAATTTCTTTTAAAATCAGGAGGGAACAAAATGAACTTTTAGGTCAAAGAAATGTTTTAATATATGACATTAATATATTTGTCTTTATACCAATGTTGTAAAAATATGATTTTAAATATTTTTTATGGAGGAAGGAGTCCAGGAAGGCAAAAGTGCCTTGGGTCCATGAAAGTGATCATCAGGCATTATGGATTGAGTTGTGTCCACCCAAAATATGTGTTGAAATTCTAATGCCTGTACCTGTAAATATGACCCAGTTTAGAAACAGGGATTTTCTTTTGTTATGTTAATGATGCTATACCAGAGTAGGGTGGGCCTTAAACCTAATCATTTCTGAGATATAAAAAGAGCAGAATAGACACAGACACATACCACAGGGAGAAGACAAATGCTGAGGAATGCTAAGGAACTCCAAGGATTGTTGGCAGCTACTAGATGCTGGAATAGGCGAAGAAGGACCTCTCCTTATAGTCACGCTCTGAATCCAGACTTCCAGATTCCAGAACTGTGAGAAAATAAATTTCTGTTCTTTAAAGCCACCCATTTGTGATATTGTGGTTACAGCAGCACTAGGTAACTAAGACCAGGCCCTGAGTGTTCTAGGCACTGGGGAAAGATAAAATGATGAAAGGTAGACAAGGATTTGCTTCCATGGAGCTTTCATTCTCCTGGGGAGAGAAAACACCAATAGACAAATCAGTAAGCAAGATTATTTAAGACAATGATAAAGGCTATGAGAAAATAAAATATAGTTTTATAGAGAGTGAAGGAGTGGACATATACAAGGATCTAAGAAGCTGAGCCCTGAATGATGGGAAAAAGCCAATACAACAGAAAGATCTGAGGGAAGAGCTTTCCAGACAGAAGCAACAGCACAGGCAAAGGCCCCAAATCAGGAAGGAGCTTGGTTGGGTGGAGGAGCAACGTGTCCAGTGGGCTGGAGTATGAGGAGAAATGGGAGGAGGAGAGCAGAAGAGATTAAAGAAGTATGAGGGGCTAGCAAGTGGAGGCCTTGAGGCTGCTTAAGGACACTGGATTCTGTGTTGAGTACAGTGGGAAGCCACTGGAGGTGTTTAAACAGGGGAAGGACATGATCTAACAGACATTACAAGATCCCTCTGTTCTGTGTGGAGAATGGCCTGGAGAGCAAGGGAGACCAGTTAGGAAGCCCATGCAGTGATGCAGGTGAGAGACAATGGTGGCTTCTATCAGCAAGGTTTTGGATGTCCACTGGCTTAGCAGCAGAAATGGAAAGAAAAGGATGGATTGGGGATGTTTTTAGGATGTTTTGGATATAGAGCCAGCAGGAATGGATGTTGGAAGTAAGGGAAACAGGAAAATTAAGAATGGTCAGAACCAGAGAAGCCCTCATGGAAAAGATGATTATGCAATTAGAAGAGTCAATCATTTTGTAAAGAAAATAAAAGCATGTTTTTAAGCAACTTGAAGAGAGCTTGACTGAGATTATTAGACTATAAAAATACACCAAAGTTAATGGAATAAAATGTATGCATGCCTAATAGTAGTTATTTATTATGTTTTGGTATTTGAAAGCTTTTAAATGAGGAGTAATCTTTAAATTCATATCCCTTATGAGTCAGAAGATGCATTATGTTAATGATGCTATACCAGAGTAGGGTGGGCCTTAAACCTAATAATTTCTGAGATATAAAAAGAACATTATGACAATTTTCATTGTTATGCAGTATATTTTGTCCAAAATATTTTGTGGATAAATGAGCCACAAGGAAAAGTCCAATTTATAATACCAAGAGTATTCAAAAATAAATGAAAATAATAAGTAAAAACAGAAGACAATTTTAATGATTATGTCATTCTTCCTGCTTTGACTCCTCAGCCTACTTCAGCCAAGGAAAATGTACTGGTCTCCTAACATAAATCTGAGAGCTGATGGAGGAGGTTTCAGAAACCATGACTGTTCTAAAGAATCCATGAGAAACCTCGTAAAATGATATGCAATTAAAGTGACAAATACACCAAATGAAAAATTGAGAAGAGGAATTCCCAAAAGTATTATCTTGAATTCCTCCAAACCTCAGATTAAAATTTGGATTCACATTCTTCTTACTCTTATATACATTGCAGAGGAGGGTTATATATTTTTATATCTTTGGATGTATGGAAATAGTCCAGTTAGTAGGCAAGTCACAGCATCTGTACAGGATAGGAAGGAGAAAAGATAAGGCCAGCAATGGGAAATTCACTCTGATCAAAGTGATAGGCTAGTTCAGCAAAATCTGACTTTAGGAATAAATCTGATTTCACTTTTCATTTAACAGATGTTTGCTGAATGCCTGTCATGAGGCAGGCACTCTTCTAGGAGCTGGAGATACCTCAGTAAATATAACAAAGATCCCTAGGGAGGAGAGGCAGATAACGAACAATTAATATAATGAGTATGGGACATCCCAGTTAATTGGCCTAATACCATGTTCAATGCTTCTGTTCTACCTCCTAGTTAGCTGTGCAGTGCCTGGGGTCTTAAAAGCTTGCAGGTGGCCATCCAAGTTACAACAATAGGTCTCTATTTGCCTGGAGCGACAGAGGAAGAAGAGTCAGGAATAGGAGGAGGAAATGGAACGCATAGCTGATTGCCTCCACAACTGCCTCCTTTGTCGTGAGATCAGAAGAACTGAATGGTGCCCAGCTGCAAGATACTAAAGAAGAATCCTGATGAAAAGGGGTGGGGGAGGTTGGGAATGCAGAGCAGAATTTCAATTCTCATGGAATCCAAACTTTCTGGAGCATTGAGGCTGTATGAACTCCCGAAACTACTGCCCTGAGATAATCTTTAACCCTGAAACTATAAACCAAAAATATCCCCTTGAAGCCTTCTTTAAGTCAAACAACAGTCTAGCTTAACTAGTAAAGAATATCTGCCATAAGCATTGTGCTGTTTTAAAGAACTTACTATATGGTATCAAATTGTTAATAGCAACTCGAAAGAGTATATAGGAAGCTTAGGAGGAAGTGAGTTTATATCAATAGGGGAGGAACAAATCAGAAAAGGAGGGGAGAATGGCTGTACAATTTGAAGAAAGTAAAGTGTCACTGTAATGTACATGTAGAAATTGTTGAATTGGTGTATGTTTTGCTATATATATTTTCAACAACAATAAATATATAATAAACATAATGAAATAAAAATATATATTATGTTAGAAGGTGATTAGTGAAGTAGGAAAACAAAATAAGCATAGTAAAGGGGGTTACCTTTTTTAATTTAAATTTTGTAATTTTTTTGTTTCAAATTTTTGCAGTTTTAAATAGGGGCACTCGGAGAAGGTTTACTGACATGGTAACATTTAAGCAAAGACTTGAAGGAGGTAGCTATGTGGACATTTGGGGGAAGAATGTCCCAGGAAGAAAAAGAGGACATGCCCAGGCTCTAAGCCTGTTGAGGGACAGCAGGAAGCCAATGTGGCTCCAGCGAAGTGAGGGAGAGGGTGAAAAAAGGACAAGAGGTCAGAGAGCCCAGGGGGAGTGTTGCAGGACATTACAGATCATGGGGCTTTGCAGGACATTAAAAGGATTTTGGCTTTCACTCTGAGTGAGATGGGAGTCACTACAGGTATCAAGCATTCTTTAACGTCTTCAATCCCTTTATACAAAAACAAAGTTAATAGCTGTTGACATGGAAAGCCACTATTAAGAAATTTATGTAGTTTTTATTATGGTTATTTTTTTAGCCTGAGAACATTAAGTGCTTACATTACGTACCTCTACTTGTCTGTATATGACTCTGTGAAAAAATGACTGGTTTGAGTCTTTTGTTTGGGGAAAAAGACAACAGAAATCCAATAATCTCAAACTTGAAAGGCCAAGAAAAAGTAGTTACACATGTCAGGAACATAAGTGACAATTCTGCGCATAAAAGATTAATGTGACAACCGAATTCATAGGACGTCCCCCCAGATGGCAAATCCCACAGCCTCACTTCCATGTGACAAGAAAGTCACTTTATCTGTAAGTAATGCCTGCTTCCCTGTCATTCTAAGAACTGTGCTAGGTCGGAACTTAAAAGTTAGGAACACTGCATCATCAAATAATAAGATGTCAGAACTGGGAGAGACTTTAGAGATCCTCCAATCCAACCTGATGAAGTACGTCAAAGCAAGAGAGAGAAAGAGAACTTGAGACATTCTCCAAGGTCATACAGAAGCCCATGTGCTACTTATATAACAGTTACTTACATGGTTCAATTGCTTTCATGACAGTCCTTAAAGGTTTGTGTCTCTCTCCCCACCCTCAGTGAATTTCCTTTTGCTTTGTAGACTCCATGTCAGAGTAAAATATTAAGAATCATAGTGTATGCTCAGATCCACCATGATTGCTAACCAGTTTCAAGCATTTGCATGTCCCTTACCACTGAGTTCCAGCCCATAAGGTATCAGTTCTCAACATATTTTCTCTGTGATAAACATGAGGGCTCACATGCATATGACACACTCCTGGCCATGGCCATATACATTTGTCAAATGTCACTGACATGTACATTTATTCATTTCTTTTTTTTATTGTGCTTTAGATGAAGGTTATAGAACAAACTAGCTTCTCATTAAACAGTTAGTACACATACTGTTGTATGACATTGGTTAACAACCCCACAACATATCAACACTCTCCCTTCTCAACTTTGGTTGAAGAGTAAACCTCGGGAGTGACTTCATTACTGATCTAAAAGAATGTCCAGGGGCCATACTCTCAGGGTTTCTCCAGTCTCTGTTAG
>NW_004444092.1:2824737-2898881 GCF_000243295.1 Trichechus manatus latirostris
TTTCTCCAGCTCTGTGCGGGACCCTCTATTGTGGGTTCCCTATTATGAGCTTTCCTGTCCCTTCCTGCCTTCTTGTTCTTGCCCCTAGGCTGGTATGCCCCTTTAGTCTCTTTTGTTTTATGGGCCTATCATCTTTCTCATGATGTCTACTTTGAAGCTGTTGGCAAATATGAAACATAAAATTCTTTCCAGAATAGATTTTCAGGGCTCCTACTTTGCTCCTACTTTGCTGGCACCCTCAGGTACGCGCTTCACCTGCCGTGAGGCAGTCCGGCACGGCCTGCGCTGCTAGTCCAAGTAGTTCCTAGGCTCTGGGGGTGCCTGGGTAGTCTACGATTGCCTTTCGCTTGTCCTCCTGATACTGGAAGCTATACCACCAGCATTTCAAATACTAGCAGGGTCATTCATGGTGGACAGGTTTCAGTGGAGCTTCCAGACTAAGACAAACTAGGAAGAAAGGCCTGGTGAACCACTTCTGAATATTAGCCAATGAAAACCTTATGGATCACAACAGAACATTGTCTGACTTGCTTGCTTTGGGCACATCATCAAAAACGATCAATCTCTAGAGGAGGACATCATGTTTTGTGAAGCAGAGGGTCAACAAGAATGAGGGAGACAATTGGCAAAATGGATTGGCACAATGGCCGTAACAATGGACTTGAACATGCTGGCAATCATGAGGATGACACAGGACTGGCAACATTTCATTCTGTTGTACATAAGGTCACCATGAGTTATAGTTGACTCAGTGGCAGCTAAAAACAATAACCCTATTACCTCTCAGTAAAGAATGCTCATTGCAATATTGTTTATAATAGTTAAAATTTTAAAACAAACTAATAGTCCAACAATAGGAGAAGAATTAGCTAACCTATGGCATGGCCATAAAAGATTGGAGGCAGGAATAATTGAAATTACACCTTCTCCTCAATTATAGACTGTCTTATTATCTGACATTTTGCATTTACCACAAAAGTAAAAAATCTACTATCCAACTATTTTGCACATTAACAACATACATCTGGCAGTAATAAACACCAATTAATAAACACTAACGTGTACTAGGGTAAACCAAAAGCTAAGAAGTTTCCTGAACACAACTAAACACTTCAAGGGACAGTATAGCTGGGGCGGGGGTCTGAGGACCATGGTTTCAGGGGACATCTAGGTCAATTGGCATAACAAAGTTTATTGAGAAAATGTTCTGCATCCCAGTGGCATCTGAGGTCTTAAAATCTAGCGAGCGGCCATTTAAGATTCATCAGTTGGTCCCAACACACCTGGAGCAAAGAAAAATGAAGAACACCAAAGACACAAGGAAAATATTAGCCCAAAAGGCAAAAGTGGCCACAAAAACCAGAGACTCCATCAGCCTGAGACCAGACCAACTAGATGGTGCCTGGCTACCACCAATGACTGCCCTGACAGGGAACACAACAGAGAGTCCCTACCGGAGCAGGAGAAAAGTGGGGCGCAGAACTCAAATTCTAGTAAAAAGATGAGACTTAATGGTCTGACTGAGACTGGGGGAACCCCAGAAGACATGGCACTTGGACTCTCTCTTAACCCAGAACTAAAACCATTCCTGAAGCCAATTCTTCAGACAGAGAATAGACTGGATTATACAACATAAAATGATACTTGTGAAGAGTGTGCTTCTTAGTTCAAGTAGGTACATGAGACTAAGTGGGCAGCTCCTGTCCAGAGGCAAGATGAGAAAGCAGAAAGGGATAGGAGCTAGGGTTGCATAACAATGTGTGTATAAATTTTTGTATGGGAAATTAACTTGAGCTGTAAACTTTCACCTAAAGCACAACAAATAAATAAATAAACACCAAGGTGCAAGGCAAGAGTAACACTGTCTTTGATGGTTAAGGTTATGTGTCAACTTGGTTGGGCCGTGATTCTCAATGGTTTGGCAGTTATGTAATAATGTAACTTGGCAGTTATGTAATAATGTAGTTATCCTCCATTTTATGATCTGATGTGGTCATCCTCCATTTTTGCATAACATCAATTTCACATAATGACCTGATCTTTGCAACCTAACCATGTCATAAGTGAGAAGAGGATGTACTAAAAATCAGCAAAAATAACTACTCATTAGATTGCAACTGCTATTTTGAAACTTAATAACCAATAGGCATACATTGTACGCTGATTTTTCCATATTTGCTCCTCCCAGATCCATTCTCTATCCTTCTTTTCCCTACTTGTTGCTCTGCTTGGTTGACCTTTGTGGTCAGCATTGCCCAAATTCCCTTGTCAGCTGGTTTCCTCTCAGTGGGAAACATCAACAGGAGATTGGAGTGAGGGAGGGCAAAGAGGCAAGGGTATTTCCTCACCATTCCCTCCCTGCTTTATTTCAGGGTTCTAGCAGTGGCTCTGGACCCCTAAGACTACAGCATCTTCTGTTGGACAGCCTCTCCCCCATGACTCTAGCTCTTACTGGGCTCTGATAAATTATTTACTTCCTTACTCTTCTCAGGTGTACGGTGGTAGCAGCTTCCTGCTCTACTATATCTGGGTACTTCAGAGTCTCTTATTGTTTCCCTTAACCTTGCCCACACCTCTGCAAATAGTCCCTTTATTAAAGCCTCTTGAATTGCTCCATCTTAAGGAAATTCTGTTTCCTCGCAAGACAGATCCACCCTGGACTCACTGCAATACTATCAACTCCATATCACAGTTCTAACTTACTAATATTAGAACAACCTAGTCCTTGGGTGGCACAAACAGTTAAGTACTTGACTACTATCTGTAAGGTTAGCGGTACAAACCTATCCAGAGACACCTCAGGAAACATGCCTGGTGATCTACTTTCAAAAGGTCACAGCCATGAAAACCCTATGGAGCAGTTCTACTCTGCCCACATGGGGCCACCATGAGTCAGAGTCAGCTCCATGGCAACTAACAACAACAACAATCAAACATGAATTAAACTAAAAAATCTGAGAACAGATTATTTTTTAGTTGCTATCATTCTCCATTGAGCAATTTATACAGGCTTGCTATTAGACACTTTTTTAGGATTCTTTAGAAAGATAAATGTATTTCTGATATTGAATGGAACTTAACTAAATAATTCTAATCTATTTTTACAGTTTTTGACCTGTTTTAATGGTTTGTAGCATTGATTTTTTCTATGATGTATTTCTCTTCCATTGCAAAGGGTAATAGAGAAGTCAGTTTTGTGATCCAAGCATTCCTATAGGCTTATGTATTTATCATTTCGCACTTTTGTAAACTTTAGGCTGGATAGCTTGACAGGTACAACATCATTTTTATTTATTTCAAAAACAAATGACACCCAAATTTCTTAAATGTTCTTATTAGGTGTAAATCTGCCTTGTCTAGCTTGGGCAGATTTTCTCCAGTCTTTCTTGAGTGATTTTGCACTGCTAAAATCTCTTGTAGCAGGTAAAAGATTGATTTAGACATTGTTAGAACATTAAATTAAGCAATCACTTTCTCATCTCCTTTCTTTGCTGAATAATACAGTTGTATGCTTGTTGTTCTCTGTTACCTCTGAGCTAAAATTCAAAAAGAAGCAGTGTCAAGGACTACAATTAGATGCAACCAATGTCACCAAGCAGTATGTGTATAAATTTTTGAATGAGAAATTAACTTGAGCTGTAAATTTTCACCTAAAGCACAATAAAATTTAAAAAAAAAAGAATCTACTGATTGTTCCTAAGGTAAGCCTGATCAGCTGAAACATTTCAGACTGAACCATTAAATGCTCTGCTTACAAGTTAAAAAAAAAAAAAAAAGAATTATGATTAGGGATTTCAAGTGCAGAAGCTGCTGTTGTCAAACATTTCTTCCTAGACTGGAAAAGATGGAAAGTTATGCTAGGTGTTGCAAATGGTTAAGCACTCGGCTACTAACTGAAAGATTGGTGGTTCAAATCCATCCAGAGGCAGCTCGGAAGAAAGACCTGGTGATCTACTTCTGAGAGATCACAGCCATTGAAAGCCTTATGGAGCACAGTTCCATTCTGACACACACAGGGTTGCCATGAGTTGAAAGAGACTCAACTGCGACTGATTATTATCAATATTAACCTGGATAATGAAAAATTACACTTCATTTAGAATCAGAAAATTTACCAATACTAAACAGGAACCAGTTATCTTTCTAGGACAGAACCTTGAAGCAACCTTTAAGTATCCAACAACATTCTTACTTGTGCAGATGTTGACAATACAGTCAAAACTGGCTGGCATTTACGAAAATCAAAATCATTTTAGTACTAACCCAAGAACCCAGGGAGACTTTAGCTCAAAGGATGATTTATTTCCATTAGCTATAATGATAGTTTTGTGAATAAGGGAGGCGGTTATCTTTCCTCATGGAAGACAAACCCCTGTTGTGAAACCATGAGGAATCATTCTCCCTTTTGACTGTGACGCCAATCAGTTCTAATGTGAACTGTAATTCTTCAGTGCCCTGTAATTTTCCTAAAAGTTTCCAGATTGGAAAATGCTGCTCAAACTGACGGCTTCCTTCTCTCTTTGTGTATCAGCACAGGAGGCAGATGTACAAGTGACAGAAATGTGCCCTGTTTCATTACTCAATCATTTAGATGGATATTGTTCTCAAAGATTCCATTTCTTCATTGTACAAAGCTGCAGGAAGGGCCTCTTTGCTGTCATGGTTACAACATGTCAGTGTTGGAATTTCAAATTGAGATACATTGTAGTTGGTGAGAGCTTTTCTGCAATCTTTGTCTAGTGTTGTCCCTGTCACTGATAACTGCAGAAGGAAGTCAGTGTCTACTGCAACATGTCTAATCCAGTTTTATTAAAGTGATTATGAAATCATTGTATGATCAAGAGAGGTACAACATTCAATAGTTTGAGAATGAAATTGTCTTTATTGGGTCTCTTCCACAAGTACCATATTTTTTGCTGTTCTTCAGAAAATATTAGATACTTCAGTAAGTAGTTCTGCAGAGAAATCAGTGAATTCCCAATCATTTTTAAGTCCTAACATCCTTTATGAAAATGTAGCATTCCACTGAAATAGCATTCTATGCACTGTTAACAAATTTACTCCATCAGTAAGTGTGTACAATTTTCCTCAGATAACAGGTGCTTTCTCTCGTTACTATATAGAATTCAATTATGTTTATCTACATGGAGTGTTTAAAGGACATAAAAAATACAAACACTCCATTTTGATATGATGAATCCAAATATATTTCTGTTTAGGTGAACATTTTTGAATGAATACATCTGAAAGTTTGCATCAGGCCAAAATTATCTTGAAGTAGCTCTAAAAATTTATGCTTATTGCATCTCCTAAGCAAAAGTGGCTTAGTATTCAACATCTATAAACTCTTATTAAGCAATGACAATATTCTTCCTAACTTTTAGTACTCCCCATTATGTCCTTTAGAGAATAGACACATTAACCAAATTTTTAAAAGGAGGAAATAGAAAGACATTAGAAAATTGTGGGTTCAAATACGTGTTTGTATTTTCACTGTAATGATTATAGTATTTTATTTTGAAAAATGGAATTTTGAGAGGTGAAAGCAATATGAGACCAATGGTAACCATTGTCCCTTTGAAAACAGGTTATATGGTGGTTTTATGATAAGCATACGGCAATATTAATGACTTACATTTTTGCATGAGCCACATAAAATCTGGCTAAAGAACAATTTTGCTTTGGTGATGTGACAAAAAAATTTTTCTAAACTTAATTGTAGATATACATTTTTTTTCTTTTCTAATACTTGTACACACTTCCAGATAATGATTTACACTTCTATTTTTAATTGCTGAAGACAATGCCATATTCTGTTTTTCCGGTGCTTTAAGACACCTTCTTATTTGTATGAGAGATGAGTCCTGATCAACCTGGACAGTCACTACCTGATTCAGGGTAGTATCAGGGGTTCTCCAGTACACCTCTCACTGCCAGGTAGCCCTCCTCCTGCGGCCGACACATTAATGGCCTGGGGAAATGTAAACTGGTGGTCATAGCCCCATTTCCCTGAATCTTAGGGTCATACATGTATTTGGAAGAGCAAGAAATGCCAGTCACTGTCTTGACTGTTTCAGTCAACTTTCCACTGTTTCTTGTGGAGAGGTGGGGAAGGTGGGGGAGGTGGGGCAGGTAAGGAGACATTTTATCAACAAGCTCCATACGCTCCAAAATAACACATTCATTTAGGACCATGTCCTTCTGCTTTGGGATCATTCTTTCATATTTCCTTTAATACAGTTTTGCAAGTGATGAATTCTCTCTCTCTCTCTTGCCTGAACATGTCTTTAGCTTAATTTCTGAATGATATTTTCACTGGAAATAGAATTCAATTATTTTCTTTCAGTCCACTGAAGACATCATTATATATTTTTTCTGGTAAGATCTCATCTTTTACTCTAATTATTGCTCATTTAAAAATAGTGTATCTTTTTCTCTGGATGCTAGGAAGAGTTCTCTTTACATTTGGTTTTCTGAAGTTTTGCTACGATATGCATAGATGTGGATTTCTTTGTATTTTTCATGCTCAGACTTCTTAAATCTGTGGATGATGTATTTCATTAGTTTTAGACAATCCACAGCCATTATCTCTTCAAGTGTTGCTTCTGCTACATTCCCTCTCTCTTCTCCTCCTGGGACTGGCGGTAAATTGTGTTTGCCCTTGTCACTGTAGTCTCCAAGTCTCTTACCCCCTCTTCGGTACATTTCATTAATTTGTCTCTCTGTTTTTCATTCTTGGTAGTTTATTTTGACCTACTCCCCAGTTTACTGATTCTTTTTCAACCTGTGCCTAATCTGTTGTTATACTTATCCATTAAGTTCTAAATTTTAGTTGTTAGAGTTTTCAGCTCTAATATTTCTGTTTGGTTCTTTTTCAAATATACTATGTAATTTTTTGTGTGCATGTGTATTCCAATTTTCTGTTAAAATTTTCAGTTACATCTTTATCTCATTGGACATAGCCAATGTCATTATTTTAAAATTTATTGAACGTCTACGTCTATTAGTTCCAGTACATAGACCGGCCTCAATGAGTCTGCTGGCTTATATTTTCCTGTTTCTTTGTGTGCCTAGTTATCACTGATTGTGTTCTAAGCATATTATTTGAAAATTTGTTTGTAGAAATTATTTGAGTTCTAGGTAAGGTTATCTTCCTCTCAAGAAGATTTTTTTATTTGCTTCTGCCATGCACTTTTGGGCACTATAATTTGTAATCTAATATTTCCTTGGAGCCCTGGTGGCACAGTGGTTAAGCATTTGGCTGCTAACTAAAAGGTTGGCAGTTCGAATCCACCAGCCGCTTCTTGGAAACCCTATGGGACAGTTCTACTCTGTCCTATAGGGTCGCTATGAGTCGGAATTTTTGGTTTTTAATATTACCTGAATCCACTTTCAAAATTTTCTCAAACTTAATGCCTTGAGATTGGTCCAGAGTTCATGTAAGGAATAGTTTACTTCTAGTTCACCCCTAATTCTATAATTAAGCCATATTGAGTTCCAAACATAGGAAATTTACCAGATTCCCTAGGCACTGGCTTCATCTTTGGTCCTCCAAACCTTATGAGGCTGACAGAAGTGCTGCTTAGTGTCTCTATCGCCTCTTCAAGAACCAACAGATGCCCCCTGAGGAAAGCAGTTCCAAATGCTGGGCTCATGTGTCTACACTTCCATCTTTTCCTGAATCTTTGTCTGGTAATTCTTCAATACCTTCTTAGCTATATGATGCCAATATGTTTTTGTTTTTTTTTTAATTTTTGTCCATTTTTTTATAGATGTCATCTGAGTGAGTGTTGATCTGAACTTCCTGGGTTTCCATTAGTGGAAATGGAGGTGTCATTATTGTTTTTTATTCTCATATAGATCTTACAGCTCGCATCATCTAATATAGTTCTTATGGTGATACGATGATATATAATTCTTGTGTTTTTCTAAACTTCTTTCACGTTGGTACCTTTTATTTCCATAATGTAATTATGTTTTTTGTAAGCAAGACCATTTTCTGTATTTTTTCACCCACATCTGCACCACTACTCACACCATATTTAATATTCTAGCTCAGAGTTGAACTGTAAATAAACAATTATGTACTTGTTAGCTTGATATTGTAAATTCCAGAGTTGATTAACATGGAAAGAAGTTGATTTTATTTTTATCTAAAGCAAATTATTATGGTGAAGGTTAACTAGGTTTACGAAAGTGATGCCCTTTTATTATTTATTACTGTTATTTTTATTGTTGCTGTTCTTACCTGTTTTCTACATTGCAATCACTTTTCTCTTCTGCCTTTTGATGTGGACCTTTTTTGTATCTTCACCTGATAAATAAAAAGAAAGAAAGTTATCCTAGCTTTTTACTGATTAATAATTTGAAAAACAAAGAAAATTCCTGCCAACATATTAGTCATTCCTATTGGTCAATTTGCCTATTCCGTCAATGTTTCTTTTCAATGGGTCTACTCCTTTACCTCCAGCAGAGACCAGTTCTTGGCCATAGCTCATTGGACCTGGGGATAAGTGAGGACACATGGATCAAATTGGGCCAATCAGATTCTCTCTTCAGATAGTTAAGAATTCCATTCTAATCCATTAGACTCTAATCCATTAGACTCGATGGCGGAATTGAAAAGTGACGTGAAAAGTACTGAAGCAGCCATGTCTAAAAGTAGACATAAAAAGTCAGTCTGCAGAGAAAGAGTATGAAAAATGTGACATATACTATGAGAAAAGCAGAGGAAAAGTTCCTGAAATGGAGTCTTCTGGTCCCTTTCTGGAATCTTTTGTTAACTGTGAGGCCTAACTGCACAAGACATCGTAAGATATTCTTTATCCTTTCATTAAATCAGATTTTTTGTTTCAAAAGCTAGTACAGGTGGGTTATGTTCCCTGTAGTTAAATAATTTTTCACCAAGGCAAGACCATTTTCTGAAAGTACTTTTTGGTCATCTGATTTATTTTTACCTCTATCTACATGAATAACTGAAAGCTTATTCCATCTTCCTTTTTGGTCCCCAAACTCAATTCAGTTGATATTTAAGGTATTAGGAATTACAGTACATAAAAACCCTTTAATAAGTTTCTACAACAGAGTAGATTAGTTAATGAATGTGTGAATACTTAGAACTAGGGAGAAAAATAAAATTCTTGAGTCAACAACTCGTTGGGTTTTAGACAATCCTTTCCAGACATATGCAATCATGTGACCTTTTTCTAAGGTAAACCTTCACATAGAGGTAAAAAATGAAGCAATAAAATAGCTCTGAAAAAACTCAAAGAAAAGAAGCATCATAAATCTATCCAGCCCTTGATTTGTGCTACATTGTTTGTGATTAACCACATACAGAACCAAGTCATAGGGACCAAAATGGAATCATCTTCTTGAAAGAGTACTTTACAGAACGTCGCACTAAGAGATTTTACAGACCTCTTTAAAGCGAGGTTTTCCTATGATTTTTAAAAAATATACTAAAAAATTAACACAATATTGAGAGATTTTATTGTAGTTTAAATGGGTACAGAATACATCAGTTATACTTTTTAAAACATGCTTCTTGGAAATAACAGGATTCATGGAGCAACTTTTAATGACTGAAAAAAAGCTGGAAATTTGGGGCTTTAAGTACAGATTTCAGAAAATGATTTCTTTTTCTTTGTTTAGTTGCAAAACCAATAGTAATTAAGCCCCAATTAGGGCAGGGGCAACTGAACTTCAGGGTTTTTGATAAGTAAAAATTTACATGGGCAATAACCTCAGGGGTTTCAAAGGGTGGAGCCATGGCCTCTGGTGATTCTAAGGGTGGAGTTGTTACTCCAATGGAGTAGGAGAATGGGGCGCCTAAAGCCAAGGGAGCAGAGTTGCTGTCCCAGTGGGCCTGGAAGGCGGAGCTGAAGCCCAGGGCCAAGGGGCTTCCACTCAAAATCCAGAGACTGTGGCCAATACCTAGTCTGGAGGGCAGGACTATTCTGTAATTGTCTCAGAGAACAGAAGATTATTTTCAAAGCCTTGAGGGCTAATGTGATGTGTTCTGCTGACTTGCTTGGTGCCTGTTTTCTTTTCTTCCAGTTTCTCCCATTTGCAAAGGAAATGTCTAGCTTGTGCCTGTTCTGCCATTGTACCTTTGGAAGCAAATAACTTGTATTCTAGATTTCACAGATGAAGAGGAATTTTTGGATTTTGGACTTGGAGTTAAGACTTTTGCTATGATATGATGGGGTGAATATGTTTCGCATGTTGCAAGGATGTGATTTTTTTGGGGGCCAAAGAGTAGAATGTCATGGATTGAATTACATTCCCCCAAAAATGTGTGTATCAGTCTGGCTGGGCCATGATTCCTAGTATTGTGTGATTTTCCTATATGTTGTAAATCCTGCCTCTATGATGTGAATGAGGGAGGATGGGTGGCAGTTGTGTTAGTGAGGCAGAATTCAATCTACAAGATTGGATTGTGTCCTGAGGCAATCTCTTGAGATATAAAAGAGAGAAGCTAGCAGACAGATTGGGGAGTAGAGGATGCAGAATCTCATACCACCAAGAAAGCAGTGCCAGGAGCAGAGCATGTCCTTTGGACCCAGGGTCCCTGCGCGGAGAAGCTCCTAGTCTGGGGGGACATTGATGAGAAGGCCAACAGAGAGAGAAAGATTTCCCCTGGAGCTGATGCCCTGAATTTGGACTTTTAGCCTACTTTACTGTGACAAAATAAATCTCTCTTTGTTGAAACCATCCACTTGTGGTATTTCTGTTATAGCAGCACTAGATGACTAAGACAGATGCTAAAGCTAGCTGGTGAAAATTTAATGAGAAATAGGATACTTACATAGTCTCTAAATATTTCCCCCACAAGATATTCATTCATTTCAAAGAGAAAAATAGTAGCATTCCAGTGAGGAAACCTGGCAGACATCACTTTAATCGAATCATCAAAGTAAGCATTACCAGTAACAAAACAAACACATCAAATCCTCCTAATAAGATGCACTGAGAAGAACACAAGGTCACTTCTGCAGTAATCTTCCAAAAATGCATAATCTGAGTCCAATCTGATAAATTCTACCACAAACCTAAAGTAAGGAAAATTCTTCAAAATGACTAGCCTACAAAGTTAAGAAAAGGTACAGGTCCCAATAGACAAATACTGAGGAATTGTCTCAGAGTGAAGAAGACCACAGAGAGATGACAACTAAATAAAATGTATGATTTCTGCCTTGGATCCTAGACCAGAAAGTTTTAAATAATTATTTTTTCTTTGCTATAAGGGAAAGTAGTGGGACAATTGGTGAAATTTAAATTAAGCCTGTGGGTTAGATAATAGTACTGTAACATAATGTTAAATTTCATGACAGTGATCACTATATAGTGATTATACAGAGAATGTCTTTGATTTTAGGAAATACACACTGAAGTATTCAGGGGTAAAGGGGCACCAAGTCTGTAATCTGCTCTCAAATGGTTCAGGAAATAATAACAGGTATAGAGTGAATGATAAAGCAAACAGTAAAATGCTAACATTGGGAAATACGGGTGAAGAGTATACAGGAAGTCTTTGCACTATATTTTTGTAACTCTTCTGTAAGGCTGAAATAAAAAGGTTTTGTTTATTAAAAAAAAAAAAAAATTTACATGGGCACAACCCCATGCAGAACCATGAGATAATAGACAAGGAGTTTGTCATCTGCTTAGGAAGACAAAGCATAAATACATGAAAAAAATAATGATAAAGGCAACATTTATTACACATTCTGAATCATATGCTCATATGGTAAATTCTGAACTGTGCCTAATGGACTGAGAACACATGAAGTGCTGACCATATGGAATACTACAGACAATAAAGCAAGAAGATCTGGGGAAAACACAATCATTATGTCCTGAAGGCTTTTCAAAAGGAATGTTCTATATAATAAAGGGAATTAGGAATTAGGTCAGCTGTTCTTCCCTCAAAAGATTGAATTTAAGTAAATATTATAATCTTTTTTTTTTTAAATTAAAAAAACACAAAGTATCAGTGGCTTTCAAAAAAAGTACAAATTGGGGAAACTCAGAATGAGAATAGACTGTAGAAGAAATGATGCTCTAAAGGATTTAAATATGAATCATAGAAAGTACGGTGCCTTCTGCAATGAATGCCATGGGGATCCTATTATCGGTATGAAGCAGAGCAAAAGCAAACTATAATCTGATGTTGCAACACTTTTTTAAATTAGATTTTCTGGGCAACTTGTATTACAGTCCAAATTCTTATCTTCTCTTGCTCTTCTTGACTGCCATGATCATTAGCATTTGAAGAAGATTTTAGAGGCTGGGAACATGCCCAATCTTCCAAGTGAGAAGGATGGCTTAGCAAGAAGCTTTGCTTCCGGAATTACTCTGAGCTTGGAAATGAAGCCTCAGAAGATGGGAGGGGAAGAAGAGAATCTACTTCCCCAGTGGCTTGGCTGGGCCAATGGTTCTCAGCACTGGCCACATAGCATGATCACTTGTGGAGCTTTTTTGCATATAGATGCCTATTTCCCACTCCTCCGAAATTCTGTTAGGTAGTTTTGGAATGGCAAGTGGAGATGACCATCAGCATTGTAACAAACACTCCACAGGTGATTGTCATGAGTGGTCAAAATTAAGACGGACATGTTAGGTTTAGGGAAATGGGGAAATACAGATTCAAAATGGTTACTTTTTTGACAGATGCCTTGAATTAGATCCTTTTTTCCTCTGCTTCTACTTTCCGTTAAGGTTTTATTCTAAATCTAATAGATTTCAACCACTTGTACTTCTAGCACTTAACGAGGTGCCTCCAAAAGTGTTTGTTGAATGAATCCTTCAAATCTGATGTCATTGTGGGTGGATGGTATTGTTTTCAATTTAAAATTGGGAAACTGAAAATTTGAAACTCACCTACATTACTCAATGATGTACAGAAATAACCTGTAGGAGCTTGTGTTGTGGTGGCTATAGTATTTCACAGATATAAGCTTACTTTTCTCAACTAGTAGAACTTTGTCAACTCTAACTGCCCTGGTGGCTCAGTGGTGAAGAGCTATGGCTGCTAACCAAAAAGTCGGCAGTTCAAATCCACCAGCTGCTCCTTGCAAATCCTGTGGGGCAATTCTACCCTGCCCTATAGGATCGCTGTGAGTTGGAATCCACTCAGCCGCGATGGGTTTTTGTCAACCAAAATAGTGACAATAGCATCTGTCATTCCACCATTACAGCTTTATCTTTTACACGTGCACACACCCATACACACACGGACAGTGATTTTTTTTTTAAAGATCAATATTAGAGTTCCCCCAGGAAGCAGTGCCAGACAACGCTGTGGTTATCAATTAATAATACAACTGGGTTTAGATGTAATAGAAACAAGATTGGCTATGAGGACTAGAAGAATTCAAGGTAAGAAAGAGGATTCTGGAGACAGGAAAGGGCTAATTAAATGAAGTCAGAAAGCCACCCAAAACACACTGTACTCTGTAATTTAGCTTAGGAAGCTCAGAAGAATGTGTTCCAGATGGACACACAGAACATTTGCTGATTGTCTTCTTTTTCTACCACCCTCTGTTTTTTAAATCACATCACAATATACTAAGGCAGATTTAGTACTTTTCTAAACAAATATAATCCAAGCAGTTCTTACAGAATAAAAATACGCATGAGTATGGTCTCATCTTCCCTGCATGCCATAGTTTCTATGCCAACTTTGATTCTCTTTATAGTATTTTAGCCTTATGCCCTGGAAAATAACTCTCCTGGCCTCTGTGTGGAAAATCTAATGAGAAAATTCAATCATATTTTAAATATGGACTTTAATTAGGCTTGCGAGTCAGTATCCCATAAGGGGAAAATCCATGTCATATTAATCTTACTGTAAGATGAAAACGATATAAAAAGCCTTCAAAAAGTTAATCAGTACTTTCTGCTTTAAAGAGAATACGAACTTTGCTGAGTGTGCCTGGTCGTCTTCACTGTTAATTTCTTACATAATTTATGGATTAATTATTCATCATTATGCTGAGTGGAATTCAGATTTATGGATTTGTAAGGCATCCAATACTGAGGGGGGCTTTTAGGAATGTGTACAAAACTGGTTATCAAGGGGGAAATTGTACAATTTGGGGACAATCCAAAATTTAGCATGGGACATAGTGTTCTGCTGCTGCTTTTGAGATGAAATGTGTTTTGAAATGAGCCAAGTCATGTATTTTGTCTGTTCACAATTGTCTGGATTTGTATTTTTGTTCGTTTGTTTATTAATCTGAATAGTCTCCACTAACTAGAAGTAGGTAAAAGATATAGGGCTCCTTCCCACAATTTTCCTACTAGATAGCATGGTACAGTGTAAGCAAGTGTGAGACAAAACTCTGTTGCATTACAAACATTTATTAGAAAACAGATCCCAAAGCAAAAATCAACTTTTTCTATGTGTTCGTGAATTCCGTTTAAGTTTTCTGTCCCTTTAAGTTCTTCATCAACAACCTTGAATGAGCAAAAATGATTGTTTTAAGAAGGTTCAGCCAAACTTCTGATTGGGTCAGGCAATGGAATGCTGCAATGAGGAATGGACATAGAAACAAATGGAATGCTAGACCCAAAAAGTTACCTTCCTCCTAAGCTGGAAGGTTGATGAGCTTGTCAGCTTGTCACTTTCTTATGCTAACTTCGTGCAATGGTGAAGACTCCATAACAGTATTTCAAACTGACTCACATACCTTAAACACAGTTCATTTCACCAGTGAAACACTAATTATAACATTGATTCCGATTGAGAAACTTGGTAGCGAGGCTACAGATAGCGGTATTGGAAGTGCTGATGGTTATTGAGTTAGGAGTGTTGACTTTTGGTGAGGGTATTTTGAAGTCTTACTGACCACCTCTGGAGTGTGGATTTGTGGTTAGAATACCTCAAAGGTTAACTGACTGTCCACATTTACATAACTTACTCATTCACAATTATATCATGTTGTCTATGTTGAAGTGCTTTTAAGCAAATTACCAACATATCAATATATCAACATGGTAAGAGAGTTTTAGCAAGCAGGATTTAGAGTGGCTTTTAGATAAAACACATAGTTTTGTCATTTACTTCGAAGTGTTCTCTCCTCCTTGGAACTAACTACCTGCAGAACACTCAATGCTGCACTCATATCCAATGCTGTTAGCCTATTCTCTTTACATAACAGAGATCAAAGATTATCTTCTATTATTGGTCCCTTTGTCATCGTAACTTACTATAAGCCAAACCCTGTTGCTATCGAGTTGATTCCGACTCATAGCAACCCTATAGGACAGAGTAGAACTGTCCCATAGGGTTTCCAAGGAGAGGCTGGTGAATTTAAACTGCTAACTTTTTGGTTAGCAGTTGAGCTCTTAACCACTGTGCCAGCAGGGCTCCTAACTTACCATGGGAGACTGAAAAAGGCACTTCACTTGGTGTTCTGTCAAGCAAAGTGTCATGGGTTTTGTGTACCAAGAGCAGCAATAAAGCATGAAAAGAAAGACCTACTAAAAACCAAGAGCTCTGTCAGAAACCTGGTCAGGAACAGGATATAAACACCTTATTATCTATCTGTCAGAAGGTCCTTGGAGCCCCTGGACTCAAGTGGATCAATTTACTACCAGTCACTGACAGTTAATCAGTCATTTGGACTCAGAGATATGCTTCCTGGAATCGGTCCAAATGCTTACCCCAATCTCTTGCCAAATGATTCAAAACCACCATATTTCTGTTTTGTTTTCAAACTGAAGCCTACTAACCAATTTTGCTGTTAAGTGTAACAGTTTCTATTGTCTCAAAAATATTTACTGAAAACAATGCTGAGCAAAGACAAAAAAGACGGGTGGAGAAGCTGTCTGAGAGCTAAGGCATCTTGTCCCATCATCTCCCTCACCCACGGCTCTTCCTAGGATGTCTAACTCCTCTTGGTCTATAACCAGTTCCTATCCTGATTGAGAATGTGTCATCAGCATCCTTTCTGTGCACCAACAATGAAGTGGATCCAGAATCTCATATAGAGTCATATCTAATTAAAGGCTCACTTTTACAGGAACAAAACAATGACTGATTTCAGGAAGTACTCTGTGATGCTGCAACACCTCAACAACAAAAAAATAATCCAATTAAAAGATTGGCAAAGTATATGAACAGACACTTCACCAAAGAAGACATTCAGGTGGCTAACAGACATATGAGGAAATGCTTGCAATCATTAGCCGTTAGAGAAATGCAAATCAAAACTGCATTGAGATACCATCTCACCCTGACAATACTGGCACTAATCCAAAAAACACAAAATAACAAATGTGGGAGAGGCTGTGGAGAGACTGGAATTCTAATGCACTGCTGGTAGGAATGTAAAATGGTACCACCACTTCGGAAAATAATGTGGCACTTCCTTAAAAAACTAGAAATAGTAATAACATATCATCCAGCAATCCCACTCCTAGGAAGATATCCTAGAGAAGTAAGAGCTATCACACAGATAGACATAGGCATACCCGTGTTCATTGCAGCACTATTCACAACAGCAAAAAGATGGAAACAACCTAAATGCCCATCAACAGATGAATGAGTAAACAAATTATGGTATGTACACACAGTGGAATACTATGCAACGGTAAAGAACAATGATGAATCCATAAAACATCTCACAACATGGATGAATCTGGAGGGCATTATGCTAAGCAAAATAAGTCAGTCACAAAAGGACAAATATTGTATGAGACCACTATTATAAGAACTCAAGAAAAGGTTTACACACAGAAAAAAACAAAACAAAACAACAAAAAAAATTCTTTGATAGTTACAAGGGTAGGGAGGGGAAATCACTAACTAGATAGTGTCAACTTCTGTGAAAGGAAGAACAACACACAATATAGGGGAAATCAGCACAACTGGACCAAAGCAAAAGTATAGAAGTTTCCTGTTGTCGTTAGGTACTGTCAAGTCGGTTCTGACTCATAGCGACCCTATGTACAACAGAACGAAACACTGCCCAGTCCTTCACCATCCTCACAATCATTGTTATGCTTAAGCCCGTTGTTGCAGCCAGTGTGTCAATCCATCTCGTTGAGGGTCTTCCTCTTTTCCACTGACCCTCCACTTTACCAAGCATGATGTTCTTATCCAGGGACTGATCCCCACGATAACATGTCCAAAATATGTGAGAAGTAATCTCACCATCCTTGCTTCTAAGGAGCATTCTGGTTGTACTTCTTCCGGGACAGATTTGTTCATTATTTTTGGCAGTCCCTGGTATAGTCAATATTCTTCTCCAACACCACAATTCAAAGGTGTCAATTCTTCGGTCTTCCTTATTCAGCGTCCAGCTTTCACATGCATATGAGGCGATTGAAAACACCATAGCTTGGGTCAGGCTC
The DNA here is from genome assembly GCF_000243295.1 of Trichechus manatus latirostris. Classification (NCBI taxonomy): domain Eukaryota; kingdom Metazoa; phylum Chordata; class Mammalia; order Sirenia; family Trichechidae; genus Trichechus; species Trichechus manatus. Next base: position 2,842,102 of record NW_004444092.1, read on the forward strand.
ACCTTAGTTTTTAAGGTGACATCTTTGCTTTTCAACACTTTAAAGAGGTCTTTTGCAGCAGATTTGCCCAATGCAACACGTCTTTTGATTTCTTGACTGCTACTTCCATGGGAGTTGATTGTGGATCCAAGTAGAATGAAATCCTTGACAACTTCAATCTTTTCTCCGTTTATCATGATGTTGCTTGTTGGTCCAGTTGTGAGGATTTTTGTTTTCTTTATGTTGAGGTGTAATCCATAACTGAAGGCCGTGGTCTTTTGATCTTCATCAGTAAGTGCTTCAAGTCCTCTTCACTTTCAGCAAGCAAGGTTGTGTCATCTGCATAACGCAGGTTGTTAGTGAGTCTTCCTCCAATTCTGATGCCATGTTCTTCTTCATATAGTCCAGCTTCTTGGATTATTTACTGAGCGTACAGATTGAATAGGTATGGCAAAAGGATACAACTCTCACATATACCTTTTCTGACTTTAAACCACTCAGTATCCCCTTATTCTGTTCATACGACTGCCTCTTGATCTACGTACAGGTTCCTCATGAGCACAATGAAGTGTTCTGGAATTCCCATTCTTCACAATGTTATCCATAATTTGTTATGATCCACACAGTCAAATGCCTTTGCATAGTCAATAAAACACAGGTAAATATCTTTCTGGTATTCTCTGCTTTCAGCCAAGATCCATCTGACATTAGCAATGATATCCCTGGTTCCATGTCCTCTTCTGAATCCAGCTTGACTTTCTGGCGGTTCCCTGTTGCTATACTGCTGCAGCCACTTTTGGATGATCTTCAGTGAAATTTTACTTGCATGTGGTATTAATGATATTGTTTGATAATTTCTGCATTCGGTTGGATTACTTTTCTCAGGAATAGGCATAAATATGGATCGCTTCCAGTCGGTTGACCAGGTAGCTGTCTTCCAAATTTCTTGGCATGGATGAGTGAGCACTTGAGGGTCGCATCAGTTTGTTCAAACATCTTAACTGTTATTCCATCAACCCCTGAAGCCTTGTTTTTCACCAATGCCTTCAGTGCAGCTTGGACTTCTTCCTTCAGTACCATCGGTTCCTGATCATATGCTGCCTCCTGAAATGGTTGAACGACAACCAATTCTTTTTGGTACTGTGACTCTGTGTATTCCTTCCATCTTCTTTTGATGCTTTCTTCATCATTTAATATTTTCCCTGTAGAATTCTTCAGTATTGCAACTCGAGGCTTGAATTTTTCCTTCAGTTCTTTCAGCTTGAGAAATGCCAAGCATGTTCTTCCCTTTTGGTTTTCTATCTCCTACGCTTTGAGGGACTGATTAGTTGGGGCTGGGGGCTGGGGACCATGGTCTTGGGGGACATCTAGGTCAATTGGCATAACATAGTTCATAAAGAAAATGTTCTGCATCCCGCTTTGATGAATAGCATCTGGGGTTTTAAAAGCTTGTGAGTGGCCATCTAAGATGTATCTGTTGGCCCCATCCTATCCAGAGCAAAGAAGAATGAAGAAAACCAATGACACAAAGAAAATATTAGTCCAGAGGACAAAAGCACCACAGGAACCAGAGACTCCACCAGCCTGAGACCAGAAGAACTAGGTGGTACCCAGCTACCAGCAACAACTGCTTTGACAGAGATCACAACAGAAAGTCTCAGAGAGACTGGGAGAAAAATGTAGGACAGAATTCAAATTCACAGAAAAAGACCGGACTTACTGGTCTGACAGAGACTGGAGGAACACTCAAGACTTTGGCCTCCGGACACTCTGCTAACCCAGAACTGAAACCATTCCTGAAGCCCACTTTTCAGACAAAGATTAGACAGACAGGCCTATAAAACAAAAAGTAACACACGTGAGGAACGTGCCTCTTAGTTCAATCAAATATATGAGACTCCTGTCCAAAAGCAAGATGAGAAGGCAGGATGGAACAGGAACTGGATGAATGGACACAGGGAACCAGAGTAGAAAGGAGGAGTGTGCTGTCACATTGTGGGGATTGCAACCAATGTCACAAAACAATATGTGTATAAATTTTTGAATGAGATATTAACCTGAGCTGTAAACTCTCACCTAAAGCACAATAAAAAAAGTACTCTGCGAAAATAAAACCGGAAGAAAACTCGTATTAACTTGTTTGCCTCAATTCCCAAATACAATTGCAAATGTAAGCCTGTGTCATGAATACCTCAAAATATTATATAAAAACAATTTGTGTTTGTAACCAAAGGAGTTTCTGTTTGTGATGTCTGAAAGTAATTTGTTTTTTGGAAGAAATTACTTAATGTATCTCTATGTTTTTATTAATTATTTTCTTCCAATTTTTATTACAAAAGCAGTGAAACACCGCAGTAGGTGAGTATACTGATCTATGACTATGTCCCACAAAGAAACTTTTAAAGCTATTACTTCTTACTTATTTATTTTGGGGCTATGAAGGAATACATACTCTGAGTAGAGAATTTAGGAAATACAGAAAAGTATGTAAGAAGAATGTAAAAATTATCACATAATTGTTAACCTTTAGATGTATTTGCTGATTAACATTTTTTCTATGCACATTGAGTGGGTATTTACCAAATTAGACTTTTAGTTTTTCTGTGTAATACCTGTAAAAAAAACCCGTTACCATCGAGTTGTTTCTGACTCATAGCAACCCTATAGGACAGAAAAGAACTGCCCCATAGGGTTTTCAAGGCTGTAAATCTTCACAGAAGTAGATTGCCATATCCTTCTCCTGTGGGGTAGCTGGTGGTTTTGAACCACTGACCTTTTGGTTAGCAGCCAAGCATTTAACCACCAGAGCTTTTCTATGTAATATACACATATATTTATGAAGACACACATATATGTATATATTTATAAGCATACTGGCTTAATATGCCAAGTATTATTATATATGGTCTTTCTCATACTCCTTGTTTATCCAGTGACATCCCTCTTCTTAGGGATTATCAAAAAAAGAACCAGAGTACAAAAATGCTTTTTAATCCTTCAACATAAGGAGATTAGAAAAGACATGTCATTGATTGGAAGGTTTTTGCCCTTCTCATATTCTGTCTCCAGACTGGAAAAAGATTCTAAGCACTGGAGAAGAGAAGAAGCATTTACATTTCAGACTGGACTCTATTTCACTGCCCGCTCGCCTTCCCCTTCTACCACCTAGTTCTGGCAGATGGGGCAGAGATGGGGCATGGGGGTGGCAGTAGAGTGCCTCAAGATAAGTTTGGGACACGCTGAGCCAAGTGTGCCTACATACCTTTTGTTAGCAGGCTCACCGCTGTTTCTGGTGCCCCAGTGACATGGGAGCCGCCGTGTAGTAATGGTTGCAAGGGATTTTAGGATGGATTGATGTGCTACTGTCCTTTGGTGCCCCCAGAGGGAGGCAGAAGAGTAGCTGGTCTTCCACATGCCCATAACATTGGCCATGGATGTAACCCAGGACAGAGAGAGGTCTCTGGCTTTGGGTGACTTTGCCACCCTGAGGAAGTGAAAAAGAGGAGACAGGGTGCGCCCTCAGCTGGCCTCACTGCAGCCAAGTGTCAGCATGGAAGGGGACACAGAGGAGACAGATTCATCAGAGGTAGGATGCCAGCACAAAATGAGCAGAGTGGTGTGAAGGCATTCCACAAACCACCAGAGCAAAGCACCAACATCAGGGGAAAAGAGTGTGATGACAAGCTTGAAGCGACTGAGTTTTAAGCAGAATTGCCTGGGAAAACACAGGAACTGACTCAGCTCACCTAGAAGTAACTACATTAAATCGTCTGCTTTAGGCAGGAGGGGTTTGAGCCAAAAATAAAGTTGTACAGAAATATACAGACACACACATATATATAGTCATTGCCAACTCATGGAGACCCCATGTGTGTCTGAGTAGAACTGTGCTCCGTAGGGATTTCAGTGACTGATTTTTTGGAAGTAGATCACCAGGCCTTTTTTCCAAAGTGCTACTGGGTAGACTAGAACCTCCAACCTTTAGTTAGCAGCGGAGCCCATTCACAGTTTGCACCACCCAGGGACTCCCCTCTCTTTATAGAGCGAGGATATTTGTGCCTCTACTTTTCCTTCTGTTGTGCACATTTCTACCTCCCAGTGTCTGACAGCTGTACTTTGGCACTGCCAGCGTTGTTAACATATTTTGTCCTGTGATCCTGATTAAGTCTTATTGTTTGTTCCGTGGGTTAATCCCAAAAGCTGGAAACCAATCAACCACATCTATGTTGTTATAACTGTGAAAGTGTTGTGCCCTCCAAAGCCAAGTAACTGCTGTGATTCATTTTCTTCTTTACAACTCCAAAGCCACAACCTCTATGCTGCTCACAAACAAATATTTGATGGATTCATCTCACCCACCCTCGACTCATTTCAAAATCATGCCACATTTTAGTTTGCTTCATATTTAGACTATATTAATCTCGTACAATTTTAGTTACACCTCTCCTCTCCCCGAGAATTCTGATTTTCTTTTTTTGTTTGTTTGTTTCCATGAAAGATCAAAAAACATTCTTTTCCATATTCTTGAGAGCTTCCAGTTCTTCCCCTTCTGTCTATGGATTGGAATCCACTCCATGCTCCTTCTTAAAGCCCAGTGACTCCCTGTTCTATTTAGGCTAGGGGCTTCATATTCCTGTGGTAGGATGATAGAGCATTAATTTTTTCTTTTTTTGGTTAGTTGCTGTCAGATCTATTCCGACTCATGGAAACCCCATGTGCTAAAAGATGTGTTTTCCCTCACCTCCATAACCCATTCCCTGAATTCCCTCACTTGTGCCCTGAGAAACTACCTCTACACCTCCAGCTCAGGTATTAGACACGAAGAGAAAAGCATCACTGCTGAACTCAATAAAAAAAAGGCTTCCAAGTTTAAAAGGCAACATTCACGTGTGAAGCAGAAAAGATTTGAAAGGCAGAGGTAGTGGAGAGCAGGACTAATATTTTCTTTGCTCCCTATCCCTTCGGTACGCAAACTGGGTTATAAAAGTCACTTTTCACATTGGGGAGGGGAAATAATTTTGAAGAAACATCAAGGGAGCTCACCAGTCTGTGGCCTGTGCCCTGCCCACCCACCAGTTGAGTATCAAGGCTCAGAGAGCATGATGAACAACCTCCTTAAGGTTGGGATTTCCAGGGTGAGAGTAGCCTGTGCCTCACCTGTCCAGGCGGTTTTCTGGTGCCTGACGGACCTGTCACTGTCCTTCACACCACAATAGCATAGGGGTACTAACCAGAGATGGCTGAAGGGATGGCTGAGAGTAAGCTTGTGCTACTGGTCCCAAGTCTCAGAAAGGTAGGGAGCATAGCTAGACACTTACCGTGCCCTGGTGAAAAGAGTATGAATTTTCTTAAAGGCTCTTATACATATTAACAAAGAGCTTTCCGACAAGTTATCTCAATTTATAATTTCACCAGAAATACACAAGACAGGTAAGCACACTGCATTCTTTCACCATTAAATATTATTACTTTTTAACGCAAATTTTATAGGTGACAAATGGTATCTCCTGATCGCTTAATTCACAACTAGGATTAGTGAGTTTGAAGGGTTTTTAAATGTCGTTTTCCATTTTTATTTCTGAATTTGTGAAATATCACCTGCCCGTACTTATGATGAAATATTAATTTGATTTATAGAACAACATATTGCAATATACATATTAAACTTTCCATGTATTCTTGAAAATGTTTGTTCCATTTGCTGTTTCCCTCTTTCACTGGGATGCCCTGAATTTATACATTCATTTGGAAAGTGTTGGAATATTTACAATGCTGAACCTTCTGCAAGAACATATTTCCTCACTAATTTATCGCAATATTCTCTTATCACTCAAAAAATGTGTGTTTCTCTTCAAAAATGTTCCTCTATTTTTAAAATCAGCTTTTTTGAGGTATAGTTCACATACAATAAAATTGATCAATTTAAGTATAAAGTTCAATGAGTTTGACAGATTTATATGATTGTATAACCACTAATGCAATCAAGACATTGAACATTTCCATCACCCGAAAAAGTTCTCTCATTCACTCCTTGCCAATGGTTTTAACCTTTATGTCTCCTTTATTGTTAGGAAATTAACCAGACCTTCCAGAACAATATTTGATTTGTCAAGGCAGTCACAAAATCCCTCTTAGGTTCAAGTGGAGAGAAGTAGATCCCACATATTGATGGGCCCAGATATAGTGCTGTGGTAATTTTGGAAAATACTCTCTGCCACAAATTTTATCAAATATATTTTCAACATCTATTGAAATAGTTGTATTCTTTTCCTCCTTTGATCTACTGATTTGTTATATGAATCCCCCAATATTAACCAAAAAAACAAAACCCATTGCCATCAAGTCGATTCCAACTCATAGCAACACTATAGAACAGAGTAGAACTGCCCAGTAGGGTTCCCCAATATTAAACCACCCTTAAATTCCTGACACAATTTCTATTTAGTCCTGGGAGGTAATTTTTTTCTTGGTGGGTGATTTTTTAAAGTATTGCTAAATTCAATTTGCCTGATTTGGGTTTTTTTTTTTTTTTTGGTTTGTTTTATTTTGCCTCTTTTTCAATTAAGACTTTCGCTTCTCTAGGTAACGCAGATATCCCCTGAGGCCTCCCTCATTCTTGACATCTAGGTGGAATAACCTTGAATCCCTTAATTTCACAGCCTGATGTAGTCTAAAACTCTCTCCAAACTTTTTGCTAATACCCAGGGGTCTTCTTGATTCTTGGTCTCTGGCTTCCTTGATTGTTTCTTCTGTCCTTATTCCATTATGGCATGTCAGGAAATTTCTAGGGCTCAAACTGAATCTGTCTGGGCTACTGCTTCTGCTATCTCTTCCATTCTGCTCTGGTCTAGCAACACCTACTCAGAGAGGAAGGAAGTAGGAAAAGGTTGTCGGAGATATGCCAACTCTGCACCTCAGCATCAGAGCTTCTAGGCCTAGACTGCTGGTGTGAAGGCTCTGCAATGCTGTCTGCACAGGGGCTGCCCTCTGAGGGTCACAGCTGGCCTCAGCCCCACCTCTGCCTCAAGTCCTGATCCACACTCTTCTGTTGTTAGGTATACCTGTATATCAGGGGCAGGCACGCCGTTGTCTTGTTCAGGGAATGAGTCATATACTGAAGAGCTTGAAAGCAGAGCTGTGTAAGGATGAAATATCTTTTCTTTAAGTTATCCCTTGGTAATAATAGAAATGTATGTCCTGCTCCTCACAAAAATTTTATTTATAATTTTAAAAAAATAATAAAACAAATATATTTGTATAGTACTTTCCTTTTTTCAGGGGACTTGCACATTTATTATCTTTTTAACTCTTCAGAACACTTGAGCTAGGTAGGATATAAATTTTCTTCATTTTTGCAGATAAACTTTCTAAGGTTAAGTGAGTGTGTGTGTTGGGGGGATCCTGTTTAGCATGTTGATTGTAGATTTGAGACTAGATACAACTTGGGACTAGTACTATTTTCTTATTATTATGATCACTGTTCCTAGGTTTATAGTGTGAAGGTAATTTCCCACACAATGGCAATGAGGTTTGGTTTTGGTATTCGTGACTACCCCATTGGTGAAGGAGGAATCCCCTGTCCTAAATAGTATGAGATGGCTAAACACCCGACACATGACACAGGACAGGTGATGTCACAGCAGTTTACTAGTCACATATCCTCACAGCCCTGGGGGAGGAGGATACTGCATACCAGTAGACCCTCACAGGGTTTGCCAGGCAGGAATAGAGTGAACCAGCAAGGGCTGTGGGAGAAAGGCTTTGTAGTAACAGGAGGGTGCGGTGACATGAAGGAGCATGTGATGGGTTTCTTTGAATAATTCCACAGTCTGGCAGGGAAGTGAAACCCATTAGTTTGAGGACTGGGTGGCTTGCAGCTGGTCCATCTGATAGGGGAACTAGCTGGGAGGAGAGCCTTTCCTGCTAGGTGGGGGACGTATCTGGCAAGATCAGAGGAACTCCTGGTTAGGTCTTTAGGGCCCTGTGAGTCTCAAAGATGTCAAGGCAGCACTTTAAACTTTAAGTTGTACAATACAAGGTCGGGGTGGGGGGGAACTACCATGGGGGCCAATGAGAATGCTCATTCTTTCTCTACCAGAGATCTCTCTATCTCTATTTATTCCTCTCTCTCTTTCACACACACATAATGGACAGTTTTTGTGATTGGTGGCCCCTTTTTTGAAGAGTACTACAGAAATTTATTTTCAAAATGTATTTGAAAAATAATATTTCCAAAGTTGGTACTTGCAACAGAATCACCTGGTATCCTTGGTGAACATTTTGATTTCTGGGTCCTGTCCCACATTTTGGGGGTGGACACTGAAGAGCCTTGATTTTTGTGTCCACTGAAGTGTACAGGAACTCCAGGTGATTCTTGTAACACCTTTTATATTTAGGATAGTATCTGTTCCAGGGTTGCACAGTGGTTAAAGCACTCTGCAGCTAACCGAAAGGTTGGCAGTTCAAACCCGCCAGCCACTCCATGGGAGAAAGATGTGGCAGTCTGCTTCCGTAAAGATTTGCAGCCTTGGAAACCCTATGGGGCAGTTGTACTCTGACTTACAGGGTCTCTGTAAGTCAGAATCGACTCAGTGACAGTGAGGTTTGTTTTGGTTTATCTGTGTCAAAATTTCAGATCTGTGCCAGGAGGGTTGTTAGTTGTAAAATTATTTTAACTTAATGGAGTATGAAACACATGTCTTCTAAATGGGCTTTTCTCACAGAAAACAAGGGTATATTCTCTTAACTGCTTATATAAATTTTCTTGAGAGGCCTGACATTCAAATGCTGAAGCATCACAAAATGCAAAGCAGCCAGGTATTGTTTTAATGCTTTTAAATATTACTATATACTTGAATTTATGTTTTGGGTTATTATGTCTTTATAAATGGTATTATTTACCATATGGAAGCAACAATGTTAATGCAACGGATCATAATTTAGGCTTTTAAGGACTCATCAAAGGAAAGAAGACACTTAGTGTAATGCCTTAGTGCAACAGTTAGTATCTTTTCAAAATGTTGACAAAATGAATCGTGTGTTGCTCTATGAATCCTGGAGGAAATCAATCAGTTAACAGAACAATGGATCAGGTGTCTTGTTGTTGTTAGGTGCCATCAAGCTGATTCCGACTCATAGCAATCTTAAGTACAACAGAACAAAACACGACCCGGTCGTGCACCATGCTCACAATGGTTACTATGTTTGAGTCCATTGTTGTAGCCACTGTGTTAATCCATCTCATTGAGGGTCTTCCTCTTTTACGCTGACCCTCTACTTTACCAAGCATGATGTCCTTCTCTAGGGACTGATCCCTCCTGATAACATGTCCAAAGTACCTGAGACGAAGTCTCACCATCCTCACATCTAAGTAGCATTCTGGCTGTACGTCTTCCAAGACAGATTTATTCATTCTTTTGGCAGTCCATGGTATATTCAATATTCTCCAACAACACGATTCAAAGGCATCAATTCTTCTTCTGTCTTCCTTATTCATTGTCCAGCTTTTGCATGCATATGATGCGATTGAAAATACCATGGCTTGGGTCAGACACACCTTAGTTCTCAAGGTGACATCTTGCTATTCAACACTTCAAAGAGATCTTTTGCAGCAGATTTGCCCAGTGCAATACGTCATTTTATTTCTTGACTGCTGCTTCCATGGAAGTTGATTGTTTATCCAAGTAAAATGAAATCATTGACAACTTGATTCTTTTCTCCATTTATCATGATGTTGCTTATTGGTTCAGTTATGAGATTTTTATTTTCTTTATGTTGAGGTGTAATCCATGCTGAAGGCTGTAGTCTTTGATCTTCATCAGTAAGTGCTTCAAGTCCTCTTCATTTTCAGCAACCAATGTTGTGTCATAAGGCATGTTGTTAATGAATCTTCCACCATTCCTGATGTAGCATTCTTCTTCATGTAGTCAAGCTTCTCAGATTATTTGCTCAGCATACAGACTGAATAAACATGGTGAAAGGATACAACCTTGATGCACACCTTTCCCAATTTTAAACCACACAGAATCCCCTTGTTCTGTTTAAACAGCTACCTCTTGGTCTGTGTACAGAATTCTGCATGAGCACAATTAAGTGTTCTGGAATTCCCATTCTTTGCAATATTATCCATAATCTGTTATGATCCACACAATGAAATGCTTATGCATAGTCAAAAAAGCACAGGTAAACATCTTTCTGGTGTTCTCTGCTTTCAGCCAAGATCCATCTGACATCAGCAATGATATCCCGCATTCCATGTCTACTTCTGAATCCAGCTTGAATTTCCAGCAGTTCCCACTCAAGGTACTGCTGCAACTGTTTTTGAATTATCTTCAGCAAAATTTTACTTGCATGTGATATTAATGATATTGTTCTGTAATTTCCACATTTTGTTGGATCAGCTTTCTTTGGAATGGGCACAAATAAGGATCTCTTCCAGTCAATTGGCCAGGTAGCTGTGTTCCAAATTTCTTGGCATAGATGAGTGAGCGCTTCCAACATGCATCCATTTGTTGAAACATATGAATTGGTATTCCATCAATTCCTGGAGTGTTGTTCACCAATCCCTTCAGTGGAGCTTGGACTGTTTCCTTCATTACCACCAGTTCTTGATCATATGCTACCTCCTGAAATGCTTGAATATCAACGAATTCTTTTTGATATAGTGACTCTTCCACCTTCTTTTGATGCTTCCTGCATCGTTCAATATTTTCCCTGTAGAATCCTTCAATATTGCAACTTGAATTTTTTCTTCACGTCTTTCAGCTTGAGAAATGCAGAGCATGTTCTTCCTTTTTGGTTTTCCATCTCCATGTCTTTGCGTATTTCATTATAATATTTTACTTGGTCTTGTCAAGACACCCTTTGAAATATTCTGTTCAGCTTTTTTACTTCATCATTTATTCCTTTTTCTTTAGCTTCTCTATGTTCAAGAGCAAGTTTCAGAGTCTCTTCTGACATCAGTTTTGGTCTTTTCTTTCTTTCCTGTCTTTTCAATGACCTTTTGCTTTCTTCAGGTATGAAGTCCTTGATGTCTTCCCACAACTCGTCGGTCTTCAGTCATTAGTGTTCACTGTGTCAAATCTATTCTTGAGATGGTCTTCAAATTCAGCTGGGATATATTCAAGGTTGTATTTTAGCTGTCAGGGACTTGTTTTAGTTTTCTTCAGCTTCAACTTGAACTTGCATGTGAGCAACTGATGGTCCGTTCCACAGTTGGCCCCTGGCCTTGTTCTGACTGATGATATTGAGCTTCTCCATCATCTCTTTCCCCAGACGTAGTTGATTTGATTCCTCTGTGTATTCCATCTGGCAAGGTCCATGTGCATAGTCACCATTTATGTTGTTGAAAAAAGGTATTTGCAATGAATAGGTCATTGGTCTTGCAAAATTTTATTATGCAATCTCTGGCATTGTTTCTATTACCAAGGCCCTATTTTTTCCAACTACTGATCCTTCTTTGTTTCCAACTTTGGCATTCCAATCTTCAGTAATTATCAATACATCTTGATTGCATGTTTGATCAATTTCAGACTGCAGAATTTGGTAAAAATCTTCAATTTCTTCATATTTGGCATTAGTGTTTGGTGCATAAATTTTAATAATAGTCATGTTAACTGTTCTTGTAGGCATATGAATATTATCCTATCACTGACAGCATTGTACTTCAGGCTAGATCTTGAAATAGTCTTTTTGACAATGAATGTGACACCATTCCTCTTCAATTTGTCATTCCCAGCACAGTATACCATAAAACACAAAAAACCAAACCCACTGCCATTGAGTCAATTCTGACTCATAGCAACCCTACAGGATAGAGTAGAACTGCCCCATAGGGTTTCCAAGGAGCAGCTGGTGGATTCAGATTGCCAGACTTTTGGTTAGTAGCTCTTAACCACCGCACCATCAGGGCTCCATAGTAGACCATGTTGTTGTTGTTGTTAGGTGCCATCAAGTTGGTTTCAACTCATAGCAACTCTATGTACAACAGAGTGAACCACTGCCCAGTCCTGCACCATGCCCACAATCATTGTTATGCTTGAGCTCCTTGTTGCAGCCACTGTGTCAATCCATCTCATTGAGGGTCTTCCTCTTTTTCACTGACCCTGGACTTTTCCAAACATGATGTCCTTCTCCAGGGACTGATCCCTCATGACAGCATGCTCAAAGTATGTAAGACGTAGTCGCACCATCCTTGCTTCTATGAAGCATTCTGCTTGTATTTCTTCCAAGACAGATTTTTTCCTTCTTTTGGCAGTCCATGGTATATTCAATATTCTCCAGCAACACGATTCAAAGGCATCAATTCTTCTTCCGTCTTCCTTATTTATTGTCCAGCTTTTGCATGCATATGGTGCGACTGAAAATACCATGGCTTGGGTCAGGCACACCTTAGTCTCCAAGGTGACATCTTTGCTTTCCAACACTCTAGAGGGGTCTTTTGCAGCAGATTTGCCCAGTGCAATGTGTCTTTTGATTTCTTAACTGCTGCTTCCATGGGTGTTGTTTGTGGATCCAAGTAAACTGCAATCCTTGACAACTTCAGTCTTTTCTCCATTTATCATGATGTTGCTTATTGGTCCAGTTGTGAGGATTTTTGTTTTCTTTATGTTGAGGTGTAATCCATGTTGAAGGCTGTGGTCTTTGCTCTTCATCAGTAAGTGCTTCAAGTCCTCTTCACTTTCAGGAAGCAAGGTTGTGTCATCTTCGTAACATAGGTTGTTAATGAATCTTCCTCCAATTCTGATGCCCCGTTCTTCTTCATGTAATCCAGTTTCTCGGATTATTTGCTCAGCATACAGATTGAATAGGTATGGTGAAACAATACAACCCTGATGCACACCTTTCGTGTGTTTAAACCACGCAGTATCCCCTTGTTCTGTCCAAACAACTGCCTCTTGATCTATGTACAGGTTCCTTATGATTACTATAAAGTGTCCTGGAATTCCCATTCTTTGCAATGTTATTCATAATTTGTTATGATCCACACAACCTAATGCCTTTGCATAGTCAATAAAACACAGGTAGAATCTTTCTGGTATTTTCTGCTTTCAGCCAGGATCCATCTACATCAGCAATGATATCCCTGATTCCGTGTCCTCTTCTGAATCTGGCCTGAATTTCTGGCAGTTCCGTGTTGATACACTGCTGCAGCCACTTTTGAATAATCTTCAGCAAAATTTTACTTGTGTGTGATATTAATGATGTTGTTCAATAACTTCCACATTCAGTTGGATCACCTTTCTTGAGAATAGTCATAAATATGGATCTCTTCCAGTCAGTTGGCCAGGTAGCTGTCTTCCAAATATATTGGCATAGATGAGTGAGCACTTCTAGCGCTGCATCCGTTTGATGAAATATCTTGATTGCTATTCCATCAATTCCAGGAGCCTTGTTTTTCACCAGTGCCTTCAGTGCAGCTTGGACTTCTTTCTTCAGTACCGTCAGTTCCTGATCATATGCTACCTCTTGAAATGGTTGAACGTCGACCAATTCTTTTTGGTATAATGACTCTGTGTATTCCTTCCATCCTCTTTTGATGCTTTCTATGTCGTTTAATATTTTCCCCATAGAATCCGTCACTATTGCAACTTGAGGCTTGAAATTTTTCTTCAGTTCTTTCAGCTTGAGAAATGCTGAGCATGTTCTTCCCTTTTGATTTTCTATCTCCAGGCCTTTGCACATGTCATTATAATATTTTACTTTGTCTTCTCGAGCTGCCCTTTGAAATCTTCTGTTCAGTTCTTTTACTTCATCATCTCTTCCTTTTGCTTTAGCTACTCTATGTTCAAGAGCAAGTTTCAGAGTCTCTTCTGACATCCATTTTGTTTTTTTCTTTCTTTCCTGCCTTTTTAATGACCTCTTGCTTTCTTCATGTATAATGTCCTTGATGTCATTCCACAACTCATCTGGTCTTTGGTCATTAGTGTTCAATACATCAACTCTATTCTTGAGACGGTCTCCAAATTCAGGTGGGATATACTCAAGGTCGTACTTGACTCTCGTGGACTTGTCCTAATTTTCTTCAGTTTCAACTTGAACTTGCATATGAGCAATTGATGGTCTGTTCCGCAGTCGGCCCCTGGCCAAGTTCTGACTGATGATGTTGAGCTTTTCCATCATCTCTTTCCACAGATGTAGTCAGTTTGATTCCTGTGTATTCCATCTTGCGAGGTCCATGTGTATAGTTGCCATTTATGTTGTTGAAAACAGCTATTTGCAATGAAGAAGTTGTTGGTCTTGCAAAATTCTATCGTGCAATCTCCAACATCGTTTCTATCACCAAGGCCATATTTTCCAACTACCGATCCTTCTTCGTTTCCAACTTTTGCATTCCAATCACCAGTAATTATCAATGCTTCCTGATTGCATGTTTGATCACTTCAGACTGCAGAAGTTGGTAAAAATCTTCCATTTCTTCGTCTTTGGCCTTAGTGGTTGGTGCGTAAATTTGAAAAATAGTCATATTAACTGGTCTTCCTTGTAGACGTATGGATATTATCCTATCACTGACAGTGTTGTACTTCAGGATAGATCTTGAAATGTTCTTTTTGATGATGAACGCAATGCCATTCCTCTTCAAGTTGTCATTCCCGGCATAGTAGACCATATGATTGTCCAATTCAAAATGGGCAACACCAGTCCATTTCATTTAGCTCACCAATGTCTAGGATATTGATGTTTATGCGTTGGGAACATTGTCTGATATAGTGCCGGAAGATGAGCCCCCCAGGTTGGAAGGCACTCAAAAAATGACTGGGGAAGAGCCGCCTCCTCAAAATAGAGTCTACCTTAATGATGTGGATAGAGTCAAGCTTTTGGTACCTTCATTTGCTGATGTGACATGACTCAAAATAAGAAGAAACAGCTGCAAACATCCATTAATAATTGGAACATGGAATGTACAAAGTATGAATCTAGCATAATTGGAAATTGTCAAAAATAGTAGACCATATGATTGTACAATTCAAAATGGCCAATGCAAGTCCATTTCAGCTCACTAATGTCTAGGATATGGATCTTCAAGCATTCCATTTCATTTTCGATGACTTCCAATTTTCCTTGATTCATACTTCATACATTCTACATTCCGATCATTAATGGATGTTTGTAGCTGTTTCTTCCCATTTTGAGTTGTGCAACATCAGGAAATGAATGTCCCTGTGATGGTTAAGGTTGTATGTCAACTTGGCTGTGCCCATGGACTTTGGACTTTCCATTCTCTACAACTGTGTGAGCCATTTTCTTGATATAAATCTCTCTCTCCCTGCCTCTCTCTCTCTCTCTGTCTCTCTCTGTCTCTCTCTCTATATATATATGTATTTATTTATTTATTTATATGCTTCACTGTTTTGCTTCTCTAGAGAACCCAGCCTAAGACAGTCACGAAAGCTTGACTCCATCCACATCATTATGGTTGACTCTACTTTGAGGAGGCAGCTCTTCTCCAGTAGTATTTTGAGAGCCTTCCAACCTGAGAGGCTCATCTTATGGAACTATATCAGACAATGTTCCACTGCTACTGATCAGGTTTTCACTGTACAATTTTTTTAGAAGTAGATTGCCAGGTCCTTCTTCCTAGTCTATCTTAGTCTGAAAGCTCTGCTGAAACTTGTCAACCATGAGTGACCCTACTGGTATTTGAAATACCAGTGACATAGCTTCCAACATCAGAGCAACATGCAAGCCACCACAATATGATAAACTGACAGACGAGTGGTGGTTCAGGTGTCTAGTTAAGTGAATTTTCATAAATCCACTGACATAAAGAATTTCAGTTTTTTTTTCTTAAAATGATAATCAGAATCAGTCTCCTAAGGCAGAATTCTGAAAGTTTTTGGCTTTTTTTTTTCATTCCTTCCTTTTCCTCCCTATCCCATCACCCAACCTGTATCCCTTAGGGATCTTTCTTTACAAGTGAAAGAGAGAGAGAGAGAGAGAGACTCTAGGTATCTTAAAGGGGGAAAAAAATACATGAGTAATGGTGGTAGGGAATATACTGGACAGCTACTGGGTAAATCACAGAATTTGGGGAGAAGCTGAACAACCAGTTGCTCGGAAGGTAAGGAACCAGTATAGCTCTAGAGTTGTCAGTTGCAGGAACTCTTAGCTTCTTTAAGGCGGGGCCATTGGGATGCCTTGACTCCACTTGCACTCTCCTCAATCTTCCGCTTGCCCTCCTGGGGTCCCATGCCCTGCCCCCCACCATGGCCTGGGGGTGGGGCACTGTGATTGACAGCACTACCAGGACCGAAAGGCACTCCTTTCTTGTCTCCCTTCCAGAGGTAGATACTAGTACCTACACTTCTGAAGAAGACTCTCCTGCCAAGAGAAGGTGCTTGCTGAGCAATCATGTGTGTCTCTGTCGAGAAACCATGTTGAGCAGCAGTAACCAGCACTGTAACACATTGCATGACAATGCTTCACATATGAAGCCTCATAAGCTAGCGGTCATCCACATGATGAGGGGATTTGGAATTGCATTCAGCTCCATGTAATCCAAAACCTGCTCTCCCATCCTTGGTGTGTAACTTTGTTTTATTGGCCACAAGATGGTGGCTTCATGTGTAGTCACTGAATTTCAGGCAGGAGGAGGTTATGGGACTGGTGAATGCAAGAGGTGCCTGCTGGCTGAATCTGTCCATTTTTAATAGGAGAAGGAGCAGGCTTTTCTCTTAGGCCTACCTAATAGACTTTTGTTTAACTCTCATTGACCAGAAGTTAGGCCCAAAGACTTGATTGAAAGTTCTAATTGAACAAATGAGATTAAACCTTGAGACTTCACAATTAAGTCTGGTTGAACTCAATCACAGGCCACTGTCAGCTACAAGGAAGTACAGAGGAAGGAAGTATTTTTAACTGGGCTTATTGTAGCTCTATACAAACTTATCAGAGTTCTGTTAATAAGAAAAAGGGAGAGAGTAATAATTAGATAGGCAACTCACCATAACTGCCACAATGACAAACCAGTGAAGGAATGAAGAAATTTTGCCTAAAAAGAGAAGAACTAAAGGACAAGATATTTGAAAATATCATTAGCAAAACAGACTTATGGGATGGCTTTCTTTCACCCGCTCCCTATTGTCCATCTTTTGCTTCTTCCCTTCATCTTATGCACCAACTTCTACCCCTAATTCTAGAAAGGAAAAACAGAATAAGAAGAAAACATGTAAAAAATATTTTCTAGAAGATACTAGGCTCACTCTACCTAGATGTATCTGTCTTTGGATCTCATCTGTTTAAACTCTTGGTCATTCAACAATAATCATGGCTATAATTTCTTGACAACCTACTATAGGACATAGATATCACTGTTTCTGTTTGGTTGATGAGGAAATCAAGGTTCAAAAAGGTTAAGTAATGCACGTCTATGTTCATTGCAGCACTATTCACAATAGCAAAAAGACGAAAACAACCTAAGTGCCCATCAATGGATGAATAGATAAACAAAATGTGGTACATACATGCAATGGAATACTATGCAGCCACAAAAAATGATAAGTTCTCAAAACATCTTGCAACATGCATGAGTCTGGAGGACATTATACTGAATGAAATAAGTCAATCACAAAAAGACAAATACTGTATGATCTCCCTTTTATAAAAAGACAAGAATAGGTCCTCTATCCTGAGACCGGAAGAACTAGGTGGTGCCCAGCTACGACTACCAAACATTCTGATCAGGGCCACAATAGATGGATCCTGATAGAAAGGGAGAAAAATGTGGAGCAGAACCTCAAATTCTTAAAAAATCCTGACTTACTGGACCAAATGAGACTGGAAGAATCCTCGAGACTGTTGCCCTGAGATACTCTTTAAACGTTGAACCAAAACTATTCTATGAAGTCACCTTTTATCTAAATAGCAGAGTAGCTCATAAAATAAAGCATATCACCTGTGAGTACTGTGCTCCTTTAAAAAATCATCTATATGAAACCAAATGGTCAACAATTACCTAAGGCAAAGATGAGAAGATAGGGGTCAGAGAGACTAGGTTATTAGAAACGGAACAGCTAGTATGGAAATGTGAAGAATATAACCAACGTCACTGAACAATACGTGCAGAATTTGTTGAATGGGAACCTATTTGCTACATACACTTTCAACAAAAGTACCATAAAATAGGACTAATGGACCACAGCTACCAAGGCCTCCACCAGACTGAGTCCAGTACGGCTAGATGGTGCCCGGCTGCTACCACTTACTGCTCTGACTGGCATCACAACAGAAGGTTCTGGACAGAGCTGGAGAGGGATGTAGAACAAAATTCTAACACATACACACAAAAAGACCAGATTTACTGGCCTGAAAGAAACTGGAGAAACTCCAAGAGTATGGCCTCCAGACACCCTTTTAGCTCAGTGGTGAAGTCACTTCTGAGGTTCACCGTTCAGCCGGGGATTGGACAGCCCCATAAAACCAAGTGGAACTAATGAGGCACAGCAGTCCATGGACAAGGACTAGAAGGCAGAAGGGGACAGGAAAGCTGGTGTTAGGGAACCCAAGGTTGAGTAAGGACAGTGTTGACGTGTAGTGGGGTTGTTAACCATTGTCGTAGGGCAATATGTGTACTAGCTGTTTAATGAGAAACTATTTTGTTCAGTAAACCTTCATCTAAAGTGAGAATAGCAGCACAACTGGAAGAGCACAGTTGATGTCACTGAGCTGTGCATGTTGAAATTTTTGAAATGGTGTATCTTTGGCTATGTATATTTTCACGAAAAAAAAAGTTCGAGAAGGGATTGTGTTGACATGTCGTGGGGTTGTTAACCAATGTCATAAAACAATATGGGTACTGACTGTTTAATGAGAAACTATTTGTTCTGTAAACCTTCACTGAAAGTACAATTAAAAAATAAAAATAAAAAAAAGTACAATAAAATATAAAAATAAAAGTGAAACAATGGGCCCATGGTGACACAATATATAAATAGTGCAACTGCGATTTGAACCAACATCTGAACCATTGGAAACATTCCAGAAATGCTCATATTAAGCACCTCATGGCTAAGGCTCTGAGCCAGTCACATTAGACTACTTGAAGGCTGTGGCTTTTTTATTGTGAGTGTCCAGTGCTAAAAGAATGTTCCTAAACTAAGCCTTTGCATTTTAACTGTGGCCCTCATTAGTTTTACTATCTTAAAAAGTGCAATGGAAATTTTATATTTACCTGGGATAAGACTGCAGTGGTGAATAAAGTAACACGTTCCTTTACTTTTGATTTGAATTTCGTTAGCTTTACCTGTTAACACTGGTACTGACCAGAAGATGACTTGCAATTATACGTTGCTGTCTAATTCAAAGTGGAGAATCAAAGTATTGATATCTAACTGATGCAATTTGTTTAGTTGAAAAAATAATCATTTAAAACTTGAGACTTCTGGGGAAAATAAGAAAGATAGTTTGAGAAGTAAAAAAGTTTAATAGTATCATACCAATGGAACATGAAACCATTTTGATATCTGAGTAGACTTATCTTCAGTATATCATTTGGCAATCTGAGTCATTCAAGGGTTGAAGTTTGTCTATCTCTTCTCTTTTCTTCCTTTCCTCTACCTTTTTGTTGTTGTTCCAAGTTCTCAGCCACCTAGCAGTGCCTCTCAGTGGCCTTCTGGAGCTGTGCCCAGACCACCCACATCATAGCAGGGATTTGATCAGCAGCAGCAGCACAACTCAGCCACTGGCCAGCTTGCTCTCACTCATTCCCTGTAGACAGAGAGCATCTGCTGATGGGTTTCTGAAATAACATAGTATATTTTTAAAAGAAATCAACAATCTAGAAGCCAGTCACACAGGATGCACAACAGATAGTAATGAAATAGCATTTTTCTTCCATCCAGTTTAACAGATATGGTTGTCATCCAGCAGCAAGCTCAGCTGAGACTGTTTTGTTCAAAAGGGAGTGCAAATCTAAGTAGGGAGCAATTTCCATATATGCACTGACAAGGGATGTGTGTCTCAAGGGGTAGCTTAATGCTGTGGAAAGACCATCATTTGTTTTTGCCTTACTTTTCAGGAATTATGTTTCAGTTTTTAATACCCACAACTATGCTTTCTTTTCATGACCTGTGGGTTATATGGTTGCCCACCAACATTTTCTGCCTCTCAGGTTCATTGGGAAGCTGCTTTCCCACTGACAGTGCATGCTGCCATAAGGCAGAGGCCTTTATGACTATCTGAAACTGAAAAAAAATGAGTGTGTGCCACAAATTACTGTTTCTACAGGCTATTGTATGAGGTGTGTGCATTTTTGGTGGGAAAAATAGAAATTTTGAAAAAAATTTTGGGGACACATATGTCCCAGTGGGCTCAAGCATGACAATGATTGTGAGGATGGCGCAGGACTGGGCAGTGTTTTGTTCTGTTGTTCATAGGGTTGCTATGAGTTGGAATCATCTCGACAGCACCTCAGAACAACAACATGTCCCAGTGGACCCAGGGAGGACTCTGGGGTTAGAATTAGTGGGACAAAGTATGTCTCTGGACTCTAAGGGTAGGCTTGTGGGAGGGGGCAAGAAAAAACAATCCATACTACCTACCAAAAATTCAACAACATTCAATGATTCAGCATGCTTCCGTTAGTGAAAACTCACGGTATCAACAAAAAATTCAAAGCAGAAAATAATTGGATCTTGAAAAGGCTATTATACTCTAGGCAGATGGCAATTTGGAGAAAGAGCTTAATATTTCCTGGTAGTCTAGTGGTGTAAGAGCAGACCAGGAATGAAACCCAAGTTAACAGAGATGAAGCTAACATGAGAAGGGTGTTAAAGGCCTAATAATTTGACATTTTTCACTTTTGTTGGTTGTAGAAGCTAAATACAAAAGAAAAAAGAATGGAATTCTAGAATTTTGAGGCTGAAATCATATTATCTAGAGATCTCTAAACTTCTTTACATTACAGATAAAGCAGAGACCCAGGGAGAAAAACTGAGGGGTCCAAGACCACAAAGCTATTCAGGGCTCCATCAGCCTCTGGACAGTGTGGATCATTGGTCACTGGCTGCTGTCATAGGAAACAGGGCAAACGAATCACTCCTTGGAGAAGAGAAAGATGACCATTTTAGGTATCACCAAATGTGGGGAAGATGATTCATGAAAATTGGAAAAGATCCTATAAGGTCATTTAGTTCAGTCTCTACATCTACCATCCCCAAAAGGTTTATAGCTTTCTGTATTTTTGAAAGGTCGCCATGAGTCAGAGCTGACTCTACAGCAACTAATAACATTTTTTAATTAAAGTTTTTATTTTGAGATAATTGTAGATTCACATGGAGTTGTAAGAAATAAAAAAGAGATCTCATGTATTCTTTACCTAGTTTCTCCCAATGGTACCATCTTGCAAAACTATAATACAATATCACAACCAGGCTATTGATATCGATACAGTCAAGATAAAGAACAGTTTCATCATCACAGGATCTCTCCTGTTGCCCTTTTATAGCCATACACCTCCCTCCCTCTGCCTCACCCCTACGCCTGCCCCTAGCCTCTGGCAACCACTAATCTGTTCCCCATTTCCACAACTTTATCATTTTTAAAATGTTATTTAAATAAAACCATGAAGTACGTAATCTTTTGGGATTGCTCTTTTCACTCTGCATAATTCCCTCAAGACTCACCAAAGTTGTTGCATGCATCAATAGTTTGTTCCTTTTATTGCTGAGTAGCCCAGGTAGTCTCCAACTTATGACGTATTCAAGTTATGACGAACCACACTTAAGACCGTCTGATAGTAACATGTATCACATACAATGTTGCAGGGTGTAATTTGCTGATGTTATCATTCTCGGATGTTCTCTCACAGATGTTCAAAGATCAGATTTATTAAGATACTGATAATAAAAGGCAATAATAATGAAAACTGAAAAAAAAAAAAGAGGTATTTGACTTTTATGTTAGACAGACTTATGACGAAGTTGTCGGAATGGAACCCTGTCGTAAATCAGAGACTACCTGTACTCCATGGAATGAATGTGTCAGTATGTTTAACCATTCGACCATTGAAGGACATCTGTGTTGTTTCCAGTTTCTGGCAATTATGAATAAAGCTGCTATGAATATTTATGTATAGGTTTTTACGCAAACATGCCTTCATTTCTGTCGCATAATGTCCAAGAGTGCAATTGCTGGTTTTCATGGTGGTTGCATGTTCAGTTTTGTAAGAAACTGCCAAACTCTTTTTGCAGAGTGACTGTACTATTTCATATCCCCACCAGCAACATATGAGTGATCCAGCTTCTTTACATCCTCACCAGAGGATACCATCACCACCAGAAATTAGTGACAATATTGTCATTAATTTCTGTTTTAGCCACTCCGATAGGTGTGTAGTGGTATATCATTGTGCTTTAATTTGCATTTCTTTAGCGCTATGATATTGAATAATTTACGTGTGCTTATTTGCAATCTGTATGCCATTTTCAGCTGTTTTCCTTATTGAATTTTTTACCATTAAATTTTAAGAGTTCTTTATATATTCTGGATTCTAGTCCTTTGTCAGGTATGTGATTTGAATTTCTTCTGGTTGATAGCCATACTTGACATTCTCTTCATGCAGTATTTCACAGAACAAAAGTTTTTAATTTTGATAAAGTCCAATTAAAAAAAAAGTTTCTAGTTTTACATTTAAGAACATGGTCTATTTTGAATTATTATTGTTTTTTTTAAGTGGAGATTTAGGTCAAGATTTATTTGTTTATTTATTTATTTTTTTAGCCTATGGATGTCTGATTTCTTCAGCATCATTTGTTAAAAAGGCTATTCTTTGTCCATTGAATTGCTTTTGCACTTTTGTCAAAAATCATTTGGACGTAGTTGTGTGGATCTATTTCTGGGTTCTCTATTCTGTTCCATTGACCTATGTGTCTATTGCCAACACCAACCACTCTTGATACTGTAGCTATATAGTAAGTCTTGAAATCAAGTAGAGTGATTCCTCATATTTTGTTCTTCATTTTCAAGTGTGAGTTAGCTGTTCTAGGGCATGTGTCTTTCAAATAAATTTTAGAATAAGCTTGTCTATGTCCATAAAAACACTTTATGGGATTTTGATGGTAATTGCATTAAACCTATAGGTCAATTTGGGAAGAATTGACTTCATTACTATGTTGAGTCTCTCAGCCTATGATCACAGTATGTCTCTCCATTTCTTTAGGTGTACTTTGATATATTTTTTTTAAGTCAGCATTTTGTAATTTTCAGATACAGTTCCTGTACAAGTATTGTTAAGTTTATATTTAAGTATTTCACTTTATTTGGAGTGATTGTAAATGCTATTATATTTTTAATTTGGGTTTCCACATACTCATTGTTAGTATGTAGAAATGTTACTGATTTTTGTGTGTTGATCTTGTGCCTGAGACCCTACTGAACTCACTTATTATTCTAGAGTTTTTGGTAGATTCCTTAAGATTTCCTATGTGGAGATTCATGCCATCTGAAAGTAAGGATGGTTCTATTTCTTCCTGTCCAATATGTACGTCTTTTATTTAGTTTGTATTAACTTATTTCAGTTGCTAGAACATCCAGTATTATGTTGAATATGAGTAGTAAGAGCAGACATAGTTGCCTTATTCCTAATTTTGGAGGAAAAGCATTCAGCTGTTCACCATTAAGTATGATGTTAGCTGTAGGATTTTTGTAGATGCTCTTTATCAAGTTGAGGTAGTTTCCCTCTATTTCTAATTTGCTGAGAGATTTTTCATGAATGGGTGTTGGATTCTGTCGAGTGGTTTTCCTGTGTCAATTGATATTATCATATAATTTTTCTTCTTCACTCTGTTGATAAGGCAGTTTACACTGATTGATTTTTCAAAGGTCGAACCAACTTTGAGTATCTGGAATAAATCTCACTTGCTCATGGTGTATACTTCCATTCATATGTTGTTGGACTCTATTTGATAATATTTTGTTGAGGATTTTTGTTGGGAAGTGATACCTCCTCTTCTATATTTCTGGAAGAAATTATGTAAAATTGGTGTTAATACTTTAAACATTAGGTAGATTTCTCCATTGAAACAATCTGGACCTAAAGATTTCTTTTCAGGATATTTTTAAATTACAAATTATATTTCTTTAATGGTTACAGGACTACTCAGATTATCAATTTCATCTTGCTTGAGTTTTGATAGTTTGCAGTTTTTGAGGAATTGGTCTATTTCTTCAAAGATGCCATATTTATGAGCATGAAGTTGTTCACAGCATTCCTTTTAATGACTAGAATCTGTAGTGACATCTTCTGTTATCAATAGTTTCAATCACACCTCATATCAATGATTTGTACCTTTTCCCTTTTTATATTTGTCAGTCTTATCAGAGGTTTATCAATTTTATTGATTTTTTTGAAGAACTAACTTCTTGGTTTTTAATTTTCTCTATTGTTTTCTTTTTTCCATTTTCATCCATTTCTGCTCTTGTTTACTTCCTTCTGCTTGTTTTGGATTTATTTTGCTCTTTTTATTTTTTCTTAGTTTTTTTGGGCCGTAACCTTAGATTATTGATTTGAGACCTTTTCTCTTTTCTAAATTAAACATTCAGTGATATAAATGTCCTTCTCAGTACTGCTTTAGGAACAACCCATGTGGAATCATAGAAGGAGAGGAAGAATAAAGTGGAGCTGAAAGAGAATTAAAATAAATAATAGCTGGAACTTCCAGTGATAGGAATGTTGGATCTTTCATTATTGCCTCACATTATTTTTTCAGTCTATTTTCTCTCTGTTGCTCAGATGGGGTAAATTCTATTGAAGCGTGTCCATGTTTACTGATTCTATCCTTTGTCAATTCCACTTTACTGTTAAGCCCATCCAGAGTTTTTGTTTGTTTTAATATTTACTTTATGGTATTTTTTAGTTCTATAATTTGATTTTTTTACAACTTATTTCTTTGCTGAGACTTTCTACTTTTTCATTTATTTCAAAAAAATTTGTAATTGCTTGTTAAATTATTTTTATAGTGGTTGCTTTAAAATTCTTTTCAGATAATTGCGATGTTTGATTCATCTCAGTGTTAGCATCAGGTGATTGTCTTTTTTTATCAGGCTGTAATTTTCCAGGTTGTTGGTAGGACAGAGGATTTTTTTTATTATATCCTAGACATTTTGGCTATTATGTTAGCAGACTCTAAACCCATCTATATTTGTTATTTTAGCAGGTAGTCACCCTAGTTAGGTTTAGCATGCAGGTTCTGGCCTTTTTTGTGAGTTATGATTCCAATGACAATTTAATTTTCAGAGCCCTCATGGTGCTATTTTGGTCTGCATGATTTATCTCCTGCCACTGGGGTTCCCACTGGTCTCCGTTGGTGTTTCTTTAAGTGGTGGAAAGTGCAGCCCTTGTTGACTTTAGGTGGGGGAAGGGAGTTCCTGTCTATAAGATGAAGACGAAGAGTGCTACCTGGGCAGGCCAGGTACTTATCGTGATAAAATCCCTTTCACAGTTGCTATATTTATGTTGTTGTTGTTAGTTGCCATCAAGCTGATGCCGACTCATGGTGAACCCATGTGTTACAGAGTAGAACTACTCTAGGGTTTTCTTGGCTGTAGTCTTTACAGAAGCAGCTAGCCAGGCCTTTTCTTCCATGGTTCCTACCACTGGGTGGGTTTGAACCACCAACATTTAGGGTAGCAATCGAGCACAAACTGTTTGTATCACCTAGGGACCTTGGTGTATATATATAGATAGATAGATAGATACTCTGTGCTGATCCATGAGTACAACAACCAAGAGACCTCCAATCCCATTCACCTCACTGTGGACACTACCCTCCAGAATGGCCACATGGGAATGAAGGCCTATGTCAACACTTTAATGGGTGTCCCTGGGAGGACCATGGGGGTGATGTTCACACCTCTGACCATAAAACCTGCATATTATGACACTGAATGCATTGGAATTGACCCGGTTATGAAGACCTGTTTTAGCCCGAACCAGGTGCTCAGGCTTGCAGGCAAGTCGGAGGGATGTCAGCTCACATTCAGGATGTGCTAAGCACAGTATTGCAGCATGCAGAGGATGTACCATCTGGAAAGGTGTCAGTTGACAATACGGTGGGCTGCTTCTTGATGAATATGGTTAACCAAGTACCCAAAATCATTCCTGATGACTTTGAGACCATGCTCAACAGCAACATCAATGACCTGCTGATGGTGACCTACATGGCCAAACTTACGCAGTCGTAGATTGCCCGCAATGAGAAACTTGTAAACCTGTGAGCGGGCCCCAAGCAACACTCTTGCCAATGTGGGCCCCAACCCTGGGGCTCAGAATGGAGTGAAGGAGAAATGGTTTCTTTGTGGTCTTGAATCACACTGAATCAGACAACTGATTGTGACTCTAAATAAACATAGCCTGCTTTTTGTAAACCGAAAAAAAATATATATTTATTATTATTATTTATTTATGTATAAATAAAACCCATTGCTGTCAAGTCAATTCCAACTCATATGACCCTATAGGACAAGGTAGAACTGCCCCGTAGTGTTTCCAAGGCTGTAAATCTTTATGGAAGCAGGCTGCCACATCTTTCTCCCACAGAGTGGCTGGTAGGTTTAAACCACTGACCTTTCAGTTAGCACCCCAGTGCTTAATCAGGGCTCCTATGTATATATATGTGTATATATATTTTTTTTCTATTTTCTCTCTTGTAGTCTTTACATTTTATTACCAAAGTATCTCACTGGATTTGAGTTTTAACACGACGTGTAGAGAAAAATAAAAACTATTTAAGTGTTAATGAACTACTCAGAGAGAAAGGAACCAGAAAGAATTTGGAGGCTTATTTTTTATGTTGCAACAAGATTTTGAAACAGAGAGAAACATTATTTCTTATATACTATGAAAAGGAAAGATCTAATACAAATTATCACAAGGGAGGTATTATAAAGTTGCCATCCTACTAAGCATCTGAGCATTGATTACTTATTAGGCACTCTATTAGATACTATGGGAAATTCAGAGATGAATGAGATTGTAGTCCCCTTATAACTCAGAGCCAGCCTTCCCAGCTCTATCTCCTGCCAGCTGACAATGTCTACACCTGAGCCACCGCCCACTGCACACTAGGTCCCAATCTGCCCATCTTTTTATAGCTATATATTTTCCCTCAGGCCATTCAGTCTTTGTAGAATGCCTTCCCCCCGCCCCTTTCTTTTAAACCTGGAAAAATCCTGTGTCTAACTCAAATGTCACTGCCTCTGGCAAGATTCCTCAACCTTCTTAGGCAGATCTAATCACTACCAAAGAATTTTTCATATCTCTATGCTAGTATGCATAATATTTTATCATAGTCTATTTTATCAGTCTCCCCCTGCTAGTTGGGGAGTAGATTGGAGGACAGTGTTATTCTTTTTCCTGTCTTTAGTTTCTGGCACACAGGTGATGAATGGTAGGGTATCACCATATTTCATTCATTCAATCAACAAATATTAATTTTCAGGTCCACCAAGTTTGCCCACGTAGGCTGAGCACAACACAACTCTGTTGTTATTGTAGTTGTGGTTGTTAGTTGCCATCGAGTCAATTCAGACTCATGGTGACCCTAAGTGTGCAGAGTAGAACTACACTCCATAGGGTTTTCAAAGCTGCGACCTTTTAGAAGCAGATTGCCAGGCCTTACTTACGAGGTGCCTCTGGGTTGATTGGAACTGCCAACCTTTTAGTTAGTAGCCTAGCCCTTAATCATATGTGCCACCCAGGAACTCCAACACAACTCTAGGGAGTGCCCTTCTCGTAGACTATAACCTGCTTCAATGTTGTTATACAACCGCATAGTATGGTCTGTTTATTGAGCACCTACAATGTGCCAGCACTGTACTACACACCAGGAGTACAAGTGAACAAAATATCAAATGTGTGTTGAATGAATGATTTGGCTATTGCTTCATTCTTGTGACATCAAAAGAGCACTTTCTAGCTTTATAATATTCTGAACAGGTGGTACCCTACTTAGTGATAATCGAAAGCTATTAAAAATCTTTGTTCTGGATTGAAATTATATAAACTCAGTGGGAAAATATTATCTCATGCAGATCAGGTATTTTTACCATGTAAATGGTATTGACTTATGCTTCTTCAAATTAAAAATAGGATGAATGGTTTGGTTTCTCTAGTTACTACATGTAGGCTTCTTCTTACTTTATGTCTTTTAAAAGACTCTCATTTGCAGAGACCATAAGAGTGAGCTGACAGAAAGCACACATGGCTGATCAGAACCAACAGAATACATTGCCTGCTCTTTCAATACGCCGTTGCAGTAACAGGCCAATTGCATTTCAAACACATTGCCATTCATTACTTTCATACGAAATTAAAACTAATCATTGGTTTCAACACAGAACCACAAACAATCACAAATATATATTCACCTGCCTACTTCTATGCATGATTTGTGTTCTTAAAAATTACCCTTTGGGGAGATCCTTAATCCCAGGGGCAGGATAAGCAAGGCCAGATGTAGACCCTCTTAGGTAAGGCTCCCCAAGGCTGCTGGTCTCCTGAAGGCCCGGCAGCACAGGAGGGCCACCACAAACACTAAACATACAAAAGAGGCCCTTCACAACGCAGCTGCAGGCCACCTCTCCGGCTTGTCTACCCTGGTTGCCCTACCCAGAGCTCAAACACAAAACCATTGTCAACACAGAGAGTTAACAGACAAAACCAAAAACCAAACAAAACCCATTGCCATCGAGTGGATTCCAACTCATAGCACCCCTATAGGACAGAGTAGAACTGCCCCATGGGGTTTCCAAGGAGCGGCTGGGGGATTCCAACTGCCGACCTTTTGGTTAGCAGCTGAGCTCTTAACCACTGCGCCACCACCAGGGCTCCTAATGGAAAGACACTGAGTTTTGAAATCAGATCTGGGTTTGAATCCTACTTCCTTTATCAGCTTAGAAAAAGTATGCAACCTAATTACTCTGAATGCCCACATATGTGGAAGGAGATTATTAAACCAGCCCCACTGTGTTGTGGTGAGAAGTAAATAAGACCAATATGTTCAGCAGCATGTCTTGTTCATAACAGACCCTCAATAAATGTAGTTGAACTTTGGATGTACCTTCTTCCTCTGCTGAAAACAAAACAAAAAAAACTACCTTTGCGCTCAATAATACACACACATAAAACCTCTTGTGGTTCTGTTTCAAGATCAGTAATTAGTTTCCAATTCAAATCGAGTCTTAGGCTCTCCTTTTGATTTAATTTTATTAATTTCATTTTCTTCAACAGCAACACATTTGAAAGAAAAAGGCATCAATTAGCCATTTCCACCAGGCGTGGAAGAGGAAACAGGCTTAAGCTGGAATGAGAGAAATGAAGGTGACTCTTCTAACCTACATCTTTCCCTGCAACTCAAGGCAGACTTAGGCAGTGGAAGCTGAACCTTACACAATTTGAGTCATCCTCTTTACAATAAATAATACAAAATTGTACACAAACACTAATAATTAGAATGCGAAAAGTAATCACGACAAAATACGATTTTTAAAAGGCTGACAAATACTAGAAGCAATAACAGGCAAAAAAAAAAAAAATTAATTTCCAAACACTTGTCTGTAGTACTTTCTTCTCCAATGTGTTTTTAGTCACCTCGTCTTATGACAATGACTTTGTAACATTTTCTACAGAGAGAATAAAAAGGTAATTCAATTTTTTCTTTGCAGGGTTGATCAAAATGTATGTGTGTTTGTTCTTGTTGTTGATAGTTTCATAGTTAAGGTTGCATAGAATACAAGACCTCCCACGCAGACATACGCACATTTTGTGGAGCTGCTGCAGGTTTTTGCCTTACAAACTAAGGAATTCTGATCAATTGTATTTCCTGCAATTTCCATCAAAAAACAAAAATTAGGTCTTGTATGTTTATGCTCCATTATTACATAAATTCCTAATAGAGGAAAGGTTCCATTCTGACTAGGTGTCAAGGAGAATCTGCTTACACTTTTCCATAAATGATCATTAGAAGAATTTTCCACAGACTGGCTTCTTACTCCACATGGTTCAAACCTTGTTTCTTCTCCCCACCCATTTACTCATGATGCTGTGGGCAGTTTTTTTCCCCACATGATCTCTGACCCCACACCTCTGTCACGTTATGCCAGCTAAGGGGACAGAGTAGACATTTTTGGAGGGTAATTTTACAGTATCTCTCTACAGAGGATTTGATTTTTTCCAAAGCCACAAAAACTGTAAAGATAGAAAGTCTTTTTATTTATCTAAGGCTGGAATTAGTTCTTGGGCTCAATTTCTGCTAGTGCTAAAAAAGTTCATCTTGACAATATGATGTAATTCAATTATTTCCATTTTCAAACTAAGTTTCTTTTAGGGAAACGCCCAGGCAAAATTGAGTGTTCTCATGGCCTCCTTCACTTTCTCGTAAGAATGATCTAAGTTAAGGGAAGCTGTAGGGGAGGAAAGGCCATCTTATTTATCTTGCAGATGTCATGGGTAAGGCAATCATGCCCAGCTGTCACCTGCCCCTGCTGACCTCTGCTGAGGTGCTGTTTGTCTGGTCCTTGTTGTTGTGTGCTGGTGTCAATGACAAGCTCTCTCTGCTCTTCTGACCATTTCTTTTACAGGCTTCTGGTTTTTCTGATAATGGTAAAAATGGCATGAGAACTGGGCTATATTGGTCTTCATTGGGAAGCTCTGAAATCAAACACATTGTAGAATATGGATAGAGAGGGTAATGGCACACACGTTTAATAACCCACCTCTTTCTTCTCTGACCACCTTCAGAGAAGGCAGTGCTTTTGACGGTATCTGCTGAGACCAAATTAAAGAGAGCATTGTAAGACATATTAAATTCTAGAAATTAGATTTTTTTTTTAAATTGTGCTTTAGGTGAAAGTTTACAGAGCAAATTAATTTCTCATTAAACAGTTAATATATAAATTGTTTCGTGACATTAGTTGCCAACCCCTTCTCCAGAAACAAGGTTTTTTTTAACACATTTAAATTAAATACACTTTTTTCAGATATTCTCTATATACTCATCTCTTGAGTCATTAGCGGAAAAGAACAGAAACTTCAAACAGCCAGTGTGGTACAGATTAATGATGCTTACTCCTATAATGGGGCTATCAGATTTTTCAAATTACATCACATAAAAACCACAGATTGAAATTGTAGGTGATTTCTTTTAACCATAGTGTTGTTATTAGGTGCCCTCAAGTCAGTTCCAACTCATAGTGACCCTATATAAAAAACAACGAAACACTGCCCGGTCTTGCGTCATCCTCACAATCATTGTTATGTTTGAGCCCATTGTTGCAGCCACTGTGTCACTCTAGCTCATCCAGGGTCTTCCTCTTTTTCAGTGACCCTCTGCCTTACCAAGCATGATGTCCATCTCCAGGGACTGATCCCTCCTGATAACATGTTCAGAGTACCTGAGACAAAGTCTCACCATCCTCCCATCTAAGGAGCATTCTGTCTGTACTTCTTCCAAGACATACTTGTTCATTCTCTGGCAGTCCATGATATACTCAATATTCTTCACCAACACCATAATTCAAAGGTATCAATTCTTCTTCAATCTTATTATTTGTCCAGCCTTCACATGCATATTACGCAATTGAAAACACCATGGCTTGGGTCAGACACACCTTAGTTCTCAAGGTGACATGTTTGCTTTTTAACACTTGAAAGAGGTCTTTTGCAGCAGATTTGCCCAATGCAATGCATCACTTGATTTCTTGACTGCTGCTTCCATGGAAGTTGATTGTGGATCCAAGTAAAATGAAATCCTTGACAACTTCAATATTTTCTCTGTTTACCATGATGTTGCTTATTGGTCCATTTGTGAGGATTTTTGTTTTCTTTATGTTAAGGTAATCCATACTGAAGACTGTAGTCTGATTTTCATCAGTAAGTGCTTCAGGTCCTCTTCACTTTCAGCAAGCGAGGTTGTGTCATCTGCATATCACAAGTTGTTAATGAGTCTTCCTCCAATCCTGATGCTGCACTCTTCTTCACATAGTTCAGCTTCTCAGATTATTTGCTCAGCATACCGATTGAATAAGTATGGTGACAGAATACAATCCTGATGCACACCTTCCCTGATTTTAAACCTTCCAGTATCCTCTTGTTCTGTTCAAATGACTGCCTTTTGATCTACGTACAGGCTATGCGTGAGCACAATTAAGTGTCTGGAATTCCGGTTATTTGCAATATTATCCATAATTTGTTATGATCCACACAGACAAATGCCTTTGCATAGTCAATGAAACACAGGTAAACATCTTTCTGGTATTCTCTGCTTTTAGCCAAGATCCATCTGACATCAGCAGTGATATCCCTCGGTTCATATCCTCTTCTGAATCCAGCTTGAATTTCTGGCAGTTTCCTATCAAGGTACTGCTACAACTGTTTTTGAATTATCTTCAGCAAAATTGTACTTGCATATGATATTAAAGATGTTGTTCAATAATTTCTGCATTCATTAGAATAGACATGTATATGGATCTCTTCCAGTCAGTAGGCTGGGTAGCTGACTTCCAAATTTTGTGGCAAGGATGAGTGAGCACTTCTAGCATTGCATCTGTTTGTTGAAGCAGCTCAGTTGGTATTCTGTCAGTTCCTGGAGTCTTGTTTTTCACCAATGCCTTCAGTGAAGCTTGAACTTCTTCCTTCAGTACCATCGGTTCTTGATTATATGCTACCTCCTGAAATGGTTGAACGTAGACCAATTCTTTTTGGTACAGTGATGCTGTGTATTCCTTCCATCTTCTTTTGATGCTTCCTGCATCATTCAATTATTTGTCCATAGAATCCTTCAATATTGCAACTTGAGGCTTGAATTTTTTCTTCAGTTCTTTCAACTTGTGAACTGCCGAGTGTGTTCTTCCCTTTTGGTTTTCTAACTCCAGATCTTTGCACATTTCATTATAATATTTTCCTTTGTCTTCTCAAGCTGCCCTTTGAAATCTTCTGTACAGCTCTTTTACTTCGTCATTACTTCTTTTCCCTTTAGCTACTCTACATTCAAGGGCAACTTTCAGAGTCTCTTCTGACATTCATTTTGTTTTGTTTTGTTTTTCCTTTTCTGTCTTTTTAATGACCTTTTGCTTTCTTCATTTATGATGTTCCTGATGTCATCCCACAACTTGTCTGGTCTTTTGTCATTAGTGTTCAATGAGTCAAAACTATTCTTGAGATGGTCTCTAACTTCAGGTGGAATATACTCAAGGTCGTGCTTTGGCTCTCGCGGACTTTGTAAAATATTCTTCAGCTTCACCTTGAACTTGAATATGAACAATTGATGGTCTGTTCCACAGTTGGCCCCTGGCTATGTTCTGACTGATGATATTGAGCTTCTCCATTGTCTCTTTCTACAGATGTAGTCAATTTGATTCCTGTGTATTCCATCTGGTGAGGTCCACGTGTATAGCCACCGTTTATGTGGTTGAAAAAAGGTATTTGCAATGAATAAATGGCTGGTCTAGCAAAATTCTATCATGCAATCTCTAGCGTATGCCAGATGGTATGCCAATCACCAGTAATTATCAATGCATCTTGATTGCATGTTTGATCAATTTCAGACTGCAGAGGTTGGTAAAAATCTTCAATTTCTTCATCTTTGGCCTTAGTGGTTAGTGCATAAATTTGAATAACAGTTGTATTAACTGGTCTTTCTTGTAAGGCGTATGGATATTATCCTATCACTGACAGTGTTGTACTTCAGGATAGATCTTGAAATGTTCTTTTTGACAATGAATGTGATGCCATTCCTCTTCAATTTGTCATTTGGCATAGTGGACCGTATGATTGTCTAATTCAAAATGGCCAATACCAGTCCATTCACCTCACTAATGCTAGGATATTGATCTTCAAGTGTTCCATTTCATTTTAGACAACTTCCAATTTTCCTAGATTCATACTTCCTACATTCCACATTCTGATTAATAATGGGTGTTTGCAGCGGTTTCTTCTCATTTTGAGTTGTGCCATGTCAGCGAGTAAAGATCCACTGTACTTTGAGGAGGCAGCTCTTCCCCAGTCGTCTTTTGACTGCCTTCCAACCTGAGGGGCTCATCTCCCAGCACTATATCAGACAATGTTCTGCTGCTATTCTTAAGGTTTTCATTTGCTATTTTTTTTAGAAGTAGACCACCAGGTCCTTTTTGCTAGTCTGTCTTAGTCTAGAAGCTCTGCTGAAACCTGTCCACCGTGAAATACCAGTGGCATAGCTTCCAGTATCACAGCAATACACAAGCCACCACAGTATGACAAACTGACAGGCAAGTCATGAAATGACTGAGTAACAAGAGCTTTTTCAAAGTTAGGTGACACTTAATTCATTGCTTTCAACAAAATTGAAGGAGGATAGGCTCAAACTGTTTTTTGAGGGTGTCATGAATTGAATTGTGTCCCCACTAAAATTGATGAAATCTACAAGATTAGTATCTTAAGCCAATCTCTTTTGAGATATAAAAGAGAGAAGCAAGCAGAGAGACATGGGGACCTCATACCACCAAGAAAGCAGAGCCAGGAGCAGAGCAGGTCTTTGGACCTGGGGTTCCTGCATGGAGAGGCTCCCAGACCAAGGGAAGACTGATGCATCACAAGACCTTCGTCCAGAGCTGACGGAAAGAGAAAGCCTTCCCCTGGAGCTGATGCCTTGAATTTGGACTTGTATCCTGCTAGATTGTGAGAGAATAAATTTCTCTTTATTAAAGCCATCCACTTGTAGTATTTCTGTTATAGCAGCACTAGATGACTAAGATAGAGGGTAAATGATTTTGTGATTTTTATCATTTAGTTCAGAAAGAATTCACTTAATTGAATAACACTACTGAAACAAAACTTTCTCCATGTTCAGCTGCTAAATAATCTGAACAAAATACCTTAACATATCTATAAAAACAAATATAGGAATATTTGTCTGAACTCTGTATCATTTTAGCAATAAGTGATACTCATCCAAGGACATATGAGATAAATGGGAAAAAAGAGTAACTTTATTTATCTCATTAAATAATTCATTTCCAGAAAATTTCACTTTGTTTTGATCAATTATATCCTAACAATAATTTTAATTATAACTGAATCTGGAAGAATTTTTTAATATTTAGATTTTTGTTTGGTCACCAGGAAAATATTTTATTTCATCTTATAAACATGTTTTAGAGAGATATAGTAAGTGATCAATCATAAAAGTGAAATACTTTAGGAAATATTTCTGTGGAGAGAAGAAATTGAAATACATGTTTCAGAAGGAAAAAAGAAGAACCAAAAATTTCCCAGTTGATAGAAAGATTGCTTATGCATTTTTTGTATTTTTTCCAGTTTCTTAATTTGAAAAATTTTAAACCTTTAGAAATATTTTAGAACTAGTATAAGGAGTCCTTTAAATAGATTCATCAATTGTTAACATTTTGCCACATTTGCTTTTTGCTTTCTGTATCCATACCATTTGAAAGTACGTTGCAGACACTTTACTCCTAAATACTTCAATACCATTATCACACTTAAGAAAACTAGAAAATTAGCAATGTTTTCATAATATTATCTAGTAGATAGTCCACATTCAAATATCGCTTGGTTGTCTGAGAAATCTCCTTTATAGAAATGGATTTTTTTTCTATTTTATTCCAAGATCCAATCTAGATTCATGCACAGTGGTTTGATGGGACATCCCAGTTAAATGGCCTAATAACATGTGTCATGGATTGAATTGTGTCCCCCTAAAATATCTGGCAACTTGGCTAGACCATGTTTCCTAGTATTGTGTGATTGTCACCATTTTGTTATCTGATGTGATTTCCCTATGTGTTGTAAATCCGACCACTATGGTATTAATGAGACAGGATTACAGGCAGTTATGTTAATGAGGTGGGACTCAATCCATAAGATTGGATTTTGTCTTAAGTCTGTCTTCTTTTAGAAATAAAGGAGAGAAGCAGGCAAAGAGACGGGGGACCTCATACTGCCAAGAAAGCAGCACCAGGAGGGGAGCTCATCCTTTGGTCCTGGGGTCCCTGCACCTCAGAAGCTCCTAGACCAGGGGAAGATTGATGACAAGGACCTTGCCCCAGTCAACACAGAGAGAAAGCCTTCCCCTGGAACTGGCACCCTGAATTTGAACTTCTAGCCTACTAGTCTGTGAGATAATAAATTTCTCTTTGTTAAAGCCATCTATTAGTGTTATTTCTGTTATAGCAGCACTATATAACTAAGACAACATGTTTAGTGCTTCTGATCTACCTCCTAGTTCATTGTGTCGTGCCTGGGGTCTTAAAAACTTGCAAGCAGCCATCCAAGGTACAACAATTGGTCTCTATTTGCCTGGAGCAAGAAAGGAGAAAGGAGAGTCAGGAATAGAAGGAGGATATGGAATGTACGGCTAATTGCCTCCATGAACAACTGCCTCCTTTGCCATGAGACCAGAAGAACTGGATGGTGCCTGGCTACCATTACTGAACATTTTGACCAAAGATTCTATAGAAGAATCCTGATCAAAAGGGGGGAAATACAAAACAGAATTTCAAATTTTCATGGACTCCAGACTTCCCTGAGTCATGAAGGTTGGATGAACTCCTGAAACTATTGCCCTGAGATAATCTTTAAGCCTTAAACCAAAAACATCCCCTAAAGTCTTCTTAAAACCAAACAATAGTTTAACTAGTAAAAAAAGGTCTTCCTTGAGCACTATGCTCTTTTAAGAGCTATCTATATGGGATCAAATTGACAACAGCAACTTAAAAGATTATATAGGAACCTTAAGGAGCAGTGAGTTTATGTTAATGGGAGAGGAACAACTCAGAAAAGGAGGGTGAGCATGGTTGCACAACTCGAAGACTGTAACCAATGTCACTAAATGGTACACGTAGAAACTGCTGAATTGGTGTATATATTGCTGTATATATTCCTAAAAAAAAAAAGATTTATGCACTACATTTGCTTGTAATGTTCCTTTAGTCTCTTTTAATTTAGAGCCATTCCCTACCCTTACTTCTGCTTTTTGTTTGATTTTGTTTTCTATGTTACTCGTGTATTTTTTTGATAGATGGTGATAGGTATTAAATTGATGTGAAATTTATATTCCTTTGGGTATATTTCATCCCATTGCGGTTGAGCCAATTCCAACTTATAGTGACCTTATTGGACAGAGTACAGCTGCCCAACAGGACTTTCAAGGCTGTAATCTTTAGATTACACTGCCACATCTTTCTCCCGTGGAGTGGCTGATGGGTTCAAACCACTGACCTTTCGGTTAGCAGCTGAGCACTTAACCACTGCGCTATCAGGTCTCCTTGATATATTTAGAGGTGTGATTTAATGATTTTATCATGAAGTGTCAATATTTACAATATGACAAAAAGGATATCTTTGTAACTATTTCAACTTGAAAAGTGTTAGATGGCTACTTCAAATAAATGAGGGAGTACAGAATTATTAAAAAAGTTATTTGGGGGAACAGGAAGCAAAGAAACATTTGAAAACCACTGGACAGGATGATTCTAAGGCTCTTTCTAAGTTTAAAATTTGGGTATTTTATCTAACTTATCTTACAATTCAAACAGCTCTGGGCATAGCTATTACTAACCCATCTTACAAATGAGGATCCTGTGACTCAGAGAAGTTGAATAGCTAACCCAAGTTCACGCAGCTGGAAAGCGCCAGAGCCAAGACTTGAATTGGTTTTTCCTATCCCTAAATTCTCTGCCCTTTATTCTCTGCCATTTACCTCTAGTGGGGCTAGGGTTCAGGTCAGGAAAATTAGAGCTCAGAACAGGAAACCAAGATCAAAACCCAGTCTCATCAACAGGACCACTGTGGAGAGGGGGAGAAGTTCTGTTCACCAGATTGTGGTTGCCCAGGACTCATTGTACATCAGTAAATTTAGAAGATACTTGAAGGGAGTGACTCTTGATCCCTGAAACTTCTTACACCCAAATCTCTTTCTCTCTTTCACACACACACACACACACACACACACACACATACGTGCACACGTATCTTTCTTTTTCCAGAATCCATCTACCCTGTTCTTTTCTTTTCAACTTCTTACTTTGGGGCCCAGCTCTAGCCTTGTTGTTGTTAGGGGCCATTGGTTGACTCATGGTGACCCCCACCACACACAATGAGATCGGATCATTGTGATCCATAGGGCTTTCATTGGCTGATTTTCAAAAGTAGTCCATATTAATCTGGAAGCTCTGATGAAATCTGTTTGACATCATAGCAACACACGCGCTTCCACTGAAGGACAATTGGTGTCTATACATGAGGTTCATCGGCCAGAAATCAAACCCAGGTCTCTTGCATGGAAGGCTAGAATTCTGCCACTGAAATACCACTACCGCCTCTGTAGCCCTACTTCTTATCAAACCATTTGTGTCTTATTTTAGGAGATTTCCAAAAAAATGAATGCCCTTATCTCATTATGGTTAATAATAAATAATATTATGCCTTAAGGGTCTGAGTGATTCAAATGGTGGTGATCTGC
This sequence comes from Trichechus manatus latirostris, assembly GCF_000243295.1. Lineage (NCBI taxonomy): Eukaryota > Metazoa > Chordata > Mammalia > Sirenia > Trichechidae > Trichechus > Trichechus manatus. The sequence continues at coordinate 2,880,528 of NW_004444092.1, forward strand.
ATGTGAAGGAACTATTTGGGACAAGGTAGAGCCTCAAACTATACTATACAAGCTACATCTTGTACCCACCAGGTTGACCCCATCTTTATAGTCTGCAAGGACCAACTGTTGCATATTTCAAGGTAACATGCAGATTCTAGAAGATCTATATGAAAGAGTAGAGAATTGTGTCTGTACATCTGAAACTAATCCTCAGACTAATAATTTAATAATCCTCAGACTAATTTCTAATTTCTTTTATAAGCCATCACGTGCTTCTCAGTAGCATGCTAAAGGCAATCCAGGGGTAGAGTAAAATATCTTTCAGTAATGAAAGGAAGGAAGCCTTCAAACCTGAGAGTAGTGCTGGCATCTTATGATGAAATCCTAGCTATTTCTGAGTTGTAGAATTCTTTCCCTCTTGGGAAGGCCATCTCCAGTGAGCCCAATAAAGTAATTCTTTATTCCATGTAGGTGCTGGAGGATGACAAATGCTAAATATCTACCTGCACTTAACCTATAGCCTTGGATACACCAAGCTGTCAGAGAAATGCTCTGGACTGTAACAGCAGTAATACTTTATGGCTTTAATTTAAGTGTGTTATAAATAGGGGCTTCTTACTTACATCCCTGTGGCTGATGTAACATTCTCTCCTGTAAGGCCACAAATTCTAGCTCATCGATCGCCCTCCTTTTTGCACTAGCCCTACTACCCTCCATTTTTATTCAAACTCAAAATATCTTAATAGACTTATGTTTGTGTGTTTGTTGAATTTATCCCTTAGGGCTGAGTTCCCTGTTTCCATATTTCATTCTTTTGGCTCATGCTAATCTCCTTGAGAACAGTGATGCATCTATCATCTCTCTTAGCACCTAGCACAGTTCTACGCATAGGGCGGGAGCTCTATAAATATTTGTAAAATTGAATTGCTCTCTCATTATGAACACAGCCCTACTAGATCACCTGCCTTCAGTCAGAGACGTGCAGAGCAGCCTTGCCAACTAGCAATGACTCAGAAGTCCAAGACATGAAAGACCTTCCTGGTCTTTTTCTCCATCCAGAATGCTCATTACAAGGCCCTACACATTGTGCTGCATGGTCTACAAAGCCAGAAATATAAAAAAGAAAAGAAAAAATAGTTGCCATGGAGTTGACTCCAACTCATGGCGACCCCATGTGTGTCAGAGTAGAACTGCCATCCATAGGGTTTTCAGCGACTGATTATTCAGAAGTAGATCACCAGGCCTTTCTTCTAAGCTCCTCTGGGTGGGCTCAAGCCTCCAACCTTACAGTTAGCAGCTGAGCACACTCAACATTTACACCATGATATCTAAAGTCCAGCAACACACTTATATGACAATTACAAACACCTAAGAATATAAAATAAAATGGATTCTGTAGTTTTAAGAGTTTACTACTTGAGCCACTGATAGTACTAACAGGCTGGAATAGGTAGCAGGAAATCCAGTAGACAAGGCCAGTTATTAACACTGAAGTCTTGTCTACAAATGCTCCTACTCACTTGGCAACCCAATAATCAATAAGAGCAGATTTTATTATAAGCCTCAAGAGTGAAATCATGTTTTTAAAGTCTCAATTGCTGTTGTTTTGCAGAGTTTCCAAATCCCAAACACTTTTAACTTCATAGCCTCCTGAAAATCTCTTTCATCCTTTGCCTATTTCTCGTGCCTGTAGCTACTGCTACAGGAGAATATTTTGGTAATAAATCAATATCTGATTAAAAGTATGAAGCTCTTTCATTATCTCCACTACGTGACTGAATTCGTTTTGCCTGAGCAGAAAGATTCCATTTTAGATTGTTGCAACAGAGACAGGCACCCAGTATGGATTCCGGGCTGCATTTATTTGGTGTGAGTGAGCAAGTTCTCCATTTCCTTTGGATCAGAACGAGGAAAGGCCACTCAGTACTGTCAGGAAGATGGTCATGTAGAATGATGATTGGTCACGTGATCTGTAGGCTGAATACTTAATGTCTTCTACTCTTCCTTCAGCCCCCTTATCTGTTTGTATGTTTGCTTGTGTGTATGCTTGATTTCACGGAACATGACCCATCAGCCATTTCTGTATGTTTGATAGTTTAGTTATTTTCTTTTCCAAAAAGTTTTTGAAAGACCACATTGATGGATAAGCAGAAGAATGAGCACATGTATGGGGTAATAAATAGCTTTCTTCTGGCAAGGTTGACTCCCCATTATCAGTGGTAACAGAGATGTAAATAAGAAGAATGAAAAATGTCAAATAATGAAACAGTTTCCACTGAAAATCAAAAGATTAAATTAATATATCTTCTTCATCCAGGTTTTTCAGCAGAATTAATAAGCATTCACCTCATTGGCCTTCTGCATGATCACCAATTAACTGTAAATCAAAGCTTTTAATTCAAATACAAGGAAGCCGTTTTGCAGGGCTGGCTCGCTCCCATCCTAGAGGGAAGAGTAGAAATCAGATATAAACACAAGACGCTTTCTATTCTATTTCTTGAAACTCTATGAATGCCCTTAACTTTTGGGGGGTCAGGGACATTGTTAGGAGTCTGATGGAAGTTATGGCCCCTCTCTCTAGAAAACTGCACAATCGCAGGGCTAGTACATGGTATTCTAGGCGTATGATTGGCACCCCCTGGAGTTGTGCAATGCTGACATACATGTAGTATTTTCTATCCTAGGGCAGAATCCTATCCAGATTAGGCAGCTTAGAAAACCCTGCCATTGATCCTCTCTACTGTGCTCTTTGGCAGAACGGAGCTGAAAATCAATTCTTTTCTCACCTGGGCCAGTATATCCACTAATCCTGTAGAAAGGAAGCTACTTGAAGCCTGTCTAAATCAGTGGAGTGGCCGTATTTCCAGGTGGCACTGATCCCAGAGGAAATTCAGTGGCTTCGCTCAGGATGTCACATTTATTTACAAAAAAAAAACAACGAGGGATAAATCAGTTAAGTAAATGTTTTTGCCATAGAATATAGGAGACCATTCCAAGCAAAATAAATCTCATGTGCCTTGATACGGCTTTGAGCTGACTTTCAGTCTTCTGCAGCTGGCTTTACTGAACGTTCTAAATTTTCCTGCACATGAAATGTTCTGAAAATGTAATTCAATTGTCAGTAGCACAGGAATGAAAAGAAGCAAGGAAATGGCTCCTCATTGAATTTTTGCCTTTCTCTTGATTTGACGAGTAGCTGTTGAGCAATAAATCTACCAAAATGACAATTCGACTGAGCCAAATAAAACTCATCCAGAAAAGACTGTTAACTCCAGTCAAGCTTCTTAAGGCACGTTAGACACAGTGTCAGGGACAAGGAGGGCATCCTGAAGGTGGTGTTGCCTGAGTGGGCACCTCTCTTTTATTTCCAAACTGACCCCATCTGCTCACATTTTTCACATTTTTGAAATGACTTCTTATATGCTTGATATATCAATGCAAGGAGTACTGAAAGCAATGACATTTTTGGAGGATGCTGATGTGGGGGTGGAGAAGAGCTTAAACATGTTCAGTCCAACCTATACATTTCTTCCGTTCAACACATATCTTTTGAAAGGCTGCTATAAACAAGACCCCCTGGTTGGTAACTACATTTGTGTCTCATTTTTCTTTCTTTCTTTCTTTTTTTTTTTTTTAGAGATTCAGAGTAACCTGTTGAGGTAGATGGGACACTTTACAATTAAGAAAGCTTAGCAAGGTGATTTGTATGTAGTGGAAAGGTGGCTTGCTTTGAACACAAGTCTGTTGGCTTTCACTACAATATACCTTCCCTGTATGACATGGAGCCTCCTTCAAGGGCTTAGTGATCTCTAAGAAAACACATAGTAAAGCCTGGGATGATTTTGAATGAAGAAACTCTTAATATTACTAAACTTTGTGAAGAAGACAATTTAGAATTCCATTTCTCATGAAGGCATCAAATATTCTAGACAAAATATTTTTAAGAGAATTTCAGAATTTTCCATCTGGGAGGATTACAAGAAATCTGCTTTCTGTCTCCTAATTCAGTCCTTTTTCCCATAATACCCATAGACGCCCTCTTCCACCTTCCCACAATGTCATGTGGAAAAAATACAGCCATGCTGAGAATGTCCTTGGTTTTATTTACCCCCATTGTAGAGAACAAATGATTTATTTATAGGCCAGCTTTGCCAAAATGTTTTGGGGAAGCTAGGATTTCTTTGAAAGAGAACAAGAGAGTTGGAATTACGTTGTGGTCCATGTGTATTTAGTCCAAAACAAAGGGATCTAATTCCTTTTTTTTTTTTTTCCTGAGTCTGTAATTACATTGTCTTATGCAGTAATTTCAATTTTTTACCCTTTAAGCTTGAACTCGGAAAATGTCTAAATCATTCATTTCTTAGGATGCTAAAACATTTCCTAAAGTAACAACTCATTTGGTAAAATTGTCCAGTGAATCAAATCCATTGAGAAATGCACAATACACACACAGGGAGCATGGAAGAGGTGAAATTGCTGTTCTGAGAGCTTGGGAGGATTCAGAAAGTAGACTACAGTAAGCCCACTGCACTGTTTCCAGAACAGTGGCAGAAAGCTGTGTCCAGTCACTAGTGACCCAGGCAACAGCTAGCCCCTTCACCATTATGTTTGTGTTTATGTGTTTGTATATACTCATAAGGAGCCCTGGTGGTGCAGTGGTTAAGCACTAGGCTGCTAACTGAAAGATCAGTGTTTCGAACCTACCGGCCACTTCACTGGAGAAAGATGTGGCAGTTTGCTTCCATAAAGATGACAGCCTTGGAAATCCTATGGGGCAGTTCTACCGTGTCCTGTAGGGTCAATATGAGGTGGAATCAACTCTGGCAGTGGATTTGGGTTTTTTGGATACTCATAAAGAGACAGAGCATAGTCACCATTCTAACTGCCTCCTGGAGATACAGAGAAGATGTGGCTTCTTTATTTTGTCTATAATTTATTCTGTTTCCTCCCAAGCTTCCATGTAGTGGGTAAAAGGAAGAAAATAAGCATTTTGTCCTATGGAGTTTAAATAATTTCAACCATTAATTTAGAATATGCTCAGTGAGATGGTTAGTTTTAGGGTCAACTTAGCTAGTCTATACCAGTTGCTGTGTGGTTTGATTCCAACTCATGGCAATCCCATGTGTGTCAGAGTAGAACCGTGCTCCATAGGGTTTTCAATGGCTGATTTTTCAGAAGTAGATCTCCAGGCTTTTCTTCCAAGGTGCCTCTGAGTGGACTCAACCTCCCAACCTTTCAGTTATCAGCCAAGTGCATCAACTGTTTGCACCACCCAGGGACTCCTTGGCTAGTTTGTAGTAGCTATTCAATTACACACTAATCTAGGTGTTGCTGTGAAGGTATTTTGTAGATATGGTGAACATCTGCAATTTAGTTGACTTTAAGTAAAAGAGATTATCCTCAATAATCTGGGTGGACCTCACTCTGATTGAAAGGACTTAAGAGCAAAACTGAGTTCTCCCTACGAAAGAAGAAATTCCACCTGTGGACTGCAGCTTCAGCTTCTGTCTGAATTTCCAACCTGCTCCTCCTGATTTCCAGTCAGCCCTACAGATTTTGGGCTTGGCAGCACCAAAATCATGTAAGCCAATTCCTTGAAATAAATCGTGTGTGTGTGTGTGTGTGTGTGTGTGTGTGTATGTATATGTATATAATATATACATACATATATTTGTTGCTGTGTGCTGTCAAGTTAATTCTGACTCATAGTGACCCTATAGAGCAGAGTAGAACTGCCCTATAGGCTTTCCAAGGAGGGGCTGGTAGATTCGAACTGCTGACTTTTTGGTTAGCTGCTGAAGCTCTTAACCACTGTGCCACCAGGGCTCCATATGTGTGTGTGTGTGTGTGTGTGTGTGTGTGTGTGTGTGTATATATGTATACACACACAACAACAAATGTATAACTATGTATATATTTGTATGTATATATACGTTCGTACATATATATAGCTATATATTTCTGCCCCGTAGAGTTTCCTAGGCTGTAAACCTTAAGCAAGCAGATCACCAGGTCTTTTCTCCCAGCAGAGCACTTAACCGTTGTGCCACCAAGGCTATATAAATAACTAGCTCTGCTTCTCTGGTAGGACCTCGATTGATAGACTCAGTTTCACTAAGAAAAAATTAGATTCAGATTTTTAATTCCTCTGCTTCCTTCTCCAGCTTCTCTCCAAGTGTTACTTTTGTAAGTGTGAGTGTGGCTGTACATCCTCATGGTAGAGGGAAAGAGTTTGGGTCCTTGGGGCTTGGTGTCTTCTGGCATCTTCAGACTCTGGTACAATGCCCTCTGTCTATCAGGTCGGAGCTCATGTGCTCACATTTACAGTTGACATCTGTGGCTGGTGTTACAATATCTAGTCTCTTTCAGTTGGGCCCTCTCTGACTGACACAGCCTCACCTCAGCTCTCATTTGTGCTATAGACTCCTTCACATTCTGCTACATCCTCACTATGGTGGACTCCATGACAGGCCCATTGTTCTCCACTCAGCCACCTACTGCTTCCATCCTGGCACTATAGGAACCTCTGCATCCCATCACTGGTGCACAGAAACCACGAGTGGAGCAGGAAAGCTAAATATCAGGGCCTCCTTTTCTCTGGTGAACTATATTGCACCACCAGGTTTACTTCAACCTGATTTGCTCCTGGCTGAAAGACTTCTCCCTGAATCCCAAACTGGGAGCCGGGACAAGAAGTCGTCTGTCCTCAGTTTTCCTCACTTCTGAGGACACATGTCTAGTCACCTCTTCTTCTCTTCTCTTCTCATCTTCTCTTTCCCTCATCTTCTTTTTCTAACTTCTCTCAAACCCCCAAGGATAGAAAGGAGTAGGCTTCTCTCTTGCTCCTAGTCAAGTTTCATTTTTGTCATTAAGAGGCAAGTTTTATGGCCTAGAGCTCATAGGGGTATTTTCTCCACACTCTGGGCAATTTCTATGAGCTGAGTCCTGGACTTTAATATTCTAAAGGAGATTGTAAAGGAATTTAGCAAATTCATCTTCTCCTTCCTTCTCCTACTCTTTCTCCTCCCCCTCCTCCTCCTTCTTCCCCACAAAAGCTCTTGCTCTGAGGTCATAAACTTTAAAGATATAAAACTTTGAAAGGACAAAACTACAGGAAAAATAAAATGAATGACTTTAATATTCACAAAGATATTATCCCTGCCTATGAATGAGGTGGTTTATTTACTGTGGATGTGTGCTTGTAATTCTGTGTACTCACGCACAATTTCATCATATAGTAACCTTACTCCTTGAGGTAGGTAGGTGTCAAAGGTATAGACAAACACCACTAGTGTTCACACTGAACTACAGAGTTCAGAGTTTGAGGATGTTTTCCCAGTCCTCTAAGATCAGCTCCACCATCTTGTCCAAACTGCTCATTTGTTTTACTTACCACTCTTCTTTTGTAGGGTGTATGCATAAGAAAGTCTGTACACTGTGTGACTAATTGATTCTTTGGACTTTGTGAAAGACTTATTTAATTACCTAGTCCAAGTATCCTTCAGTTATAGCCTCTATTTTGTCCTCCCAGGAGACGGCATACTTAAATTCACCAGGTCAATGAGCAGCCTGGTGGACGTCTCTTAAATGAGTCTTCCTGTCATACTGCATTTTTACTTATCAGCATCCTAGAGGGGAGAGCAACTTTTGATAAAATACCAGTTTGAGACTATATTTGCCCCTCCTATTCAGTTACCACCTCCCTGGCAAGTTCAATCAAGGACTCTGAGAAGATTTCTTAAATCCACAATCATTTATACATGCAAGAGTTCATATATCTAAATGGTCATCATTTGATGAATTAGAACAAGCATTGTTCCTCATCTTATAATCCCTGCCTTCCATTAGTTGTTTAATTAAAGCTTTTTCCAGACTTGGGGTATATTGAGAAAGTGAGACACAAGACTTCCAAAAGAAGGCATATTTTTAATATGCAGATAAAATAGTTTTCATTTATTCAGATGTTTATGGTTAAGTTTTTTTTTCCTTAAAGATCAATTCTTTCCATCAATGATCAAAGTGATATAAAGCAATGATACACAAACCTGTACTTCTAGACAGTAATTTGGGGTTCCATCATATAGCAGTGACAAGAAATCCCATATAAAGATATAAGTAGAAAATGATACCTGACTGATGGATTTTGGGGCTAGGCTGATTGGCACACTAAGGATAAGACTATTTTGTTCTTTGATGGGATATTAGTACAGAAATAGATGTGTGAGTCAAACCTCAGAACAGTAATGATTTTCTGACAGGCAGTCTCTCCAAACCCAAAGTGCATTGTTTTAATGCTAACAGCCATTGGTCTTTAATATTTCTTTCTCAAATTTTCTGTAAATTAGAAGAAAAAGGAATTTGTAGTTTAAGTAGAGTCCATAATACCTGGTTTGTATATAACATATTGCCCACTGTAGACCCTGATAGAAGTTAAATAATAGGAATGAGTCAGTTCATTGGCTCATGATAGAGAGCCCTATAATCAACTCAGAGAACAATGCATTGGGGCTGTGCATTTAGCTTCCCACTGGTTGAGACTGAGTGCTAATGCAATTTGGAAAAATTCCCAGCACTAATCATAAGAGATGTGCATCTATCCCTTCAATGACTCAGGGAAACCAGAACCATCTTTGATACATTACACATTTTCCCAACTTTGAATATAAGTCTTGGAGGAAAAACTTTTTCGACTTCAATAGCTATCAAGCTGCTGAAATAGATGCAATGAATTGATTTCAAGTGTATAGTTACAGCCACAAGACCCAAGTAAACAATGTCAACCACAGCTGGCATCCAACTATAGCCCATCCTCTTTTCCTAGGGAAAGGACAGGAAGACATTATTGAGCACCTAGTAAATGTAGAACAATGTTCTGGGCACTTTTCATTTCTGATTTAATCATTACAACCTTCCTGTGAGGTATGATGCCCATTTTAAGATGTGGGAACTGAAGTTTATAAGAGTTAAATAGATTGTCTCTGCCCAATAGCTGAAAATTGGGAGATCCATTCCTTGAACTCTGGTCTGCCAAAATTCACTTTAGTTCTACTCTATCATGCTGCCTTTCTGAGTGATATTGCCATAAACTTCTATACTTCTACTACTGTCTAAAAGCAATTAAAAGCTTTAGATCATTTCCTCCAGGGCTTTGTGTGGTCCTGCCCTACACAACCCAGCGAAGGACCCCAAGTGCAGCATAGAGGGTAAATGCGATGCTTGCAATGCAGTGGGTTTTACACCAGTTCTTATTTTGGATTTTATTTGTAACATATAATTTAGACCTGAAAATCAAGCAGTCCTTACCCTTGTGGTGGGTTTTGTGCCCACTAGAAGTTAAATAGATAGAAGTAGATTTAGATTCCTGTGGACACAATATTAAAATGGGGGCTTCTTAAATTCCTGACTGAAAATGCACTACCTAGTATTGCATAGAAATGAGAATAGATTGTCCATTTGATGAGAAGAGATCCAAAGCTCTATTGACAATGGAACAAAGAAGATCCAGAGGGAGGAGATAAACTGACTAGGACTTGGCAGTTTGTCCTGGAAGCTTGGAGAAGTGAACAGTAGGAGGGTGGTGGGAGAGACAGGCAGAGTAAAACAATTGGGAGAAGCTTAGGGGCATGTAGCTGGCTCTCTAGATCCAGCCACAAAGAAGGGGTTTGAATACTGGATCCTCAGTGCCAAGGGACTGGTCATAATTCAAATAGCAAAATAATAAAGAGGATAATAATTACAATAAAAAACTGAAACCAAACCCATTGCTGTTGAGTTGATTCCAACTCATAGTGACCCTGTGGGATAGAGTAGAACTGCCCCATAGTGTTTCCAAGGAGTGACTGGTAGATTCGAACTGCCTACTTTTTGGTTAGCAGCTGAACGCTTAACCACTGCGCCACCAGGACTAGTTACTATTTATTGCACACTAACTAGGTGTCAGGCATATAGGACTCTATTTACATGTCCTCTGATGGCTCACAACTAACTACTTAACTGTCCTTTCTATTCTTTCTTCCGTGTTCTATAGGTCTCATGATCAAAGGTTTCCCTTCCACCTCCCATTGCTAGGGCCTCTCTTCCCTCTCTCCTTCTCCTGCTCCATTTCTCCAGGCTCAGACTTACTCTCGTTTCTGTGAGAGGCACCTAAGAATCTTCATCTGGCTTTCTTCGAATCTTGCTTTCTGCTTTGGCGTGGCTGGGAGAAAGATAATCAGCTCTCATGGTACTATGAGAGACAAGATGGGGAAGGAAGGTAAATACACTTTAAAAAAAAAAAGACTGAAACTTCAAGATACAACCCAGCAACAGATCCTTGATTATTGTCTGTCTCTCCAGCTAGAATGGAAGCTCCATCAGAGCTTCATCCACGTTTCCCATGCTCACGACTCCACTGCTAGCATAGGCAATCAATAAAAATTTGTGGAATGAATAAATGAATTATGTGAAAGGTGAACAAGAAATGAAGATAGGAGTTCTCTCTAGTGGCCATTTGCTTATCTTCCTAGCTTACTTTCAAGTATATTTTTGCACGAAAAACTTTAGAGGCCCATAAGACTGTAGAGTTTACACCATAGTATTCCACAACAGAACCTGCTATGTTCCTCCAAAGTCATGGAAAGATGAACATAAGCCCCCTGAAATATCAGGCTTCCTATAACTAAAACTCCATTTCTTTAGACATGTCCCTACATACAAGCAAAGGCCAAGTAAATGTTGGTTGTATTGAATTGAAGCAAATTTTTTGGAAAATAAATTCTATGATTTTTCTAGTTTTATTTTTCAGGAATGCATTAAGATTAACAGCAGATATTAGGAACTTTGGACTAGATTTTGTGCACTTTGCTCTTAAAATCAGAGCACAGATCCTGAATCCAGATGGCCAAGTTGGAATCCCAGCTCCCCCTTTGCTAGCTACAGGATTTTGGCAAGTTGTTTTAGTTCTCTCATCCTTGTTTCATCGTGTGTAAAATAGGGAGGCTCATAATAATACCAGCCTCATAGTGTGCTGTGAGAATTAAATGAGCTGCATATGGAAAGCATTTAGAACAGAGCTTCCGCATGGAAGTGAAATACAAGTGTCAGTTGTTCCTATAAGAAGATGAAGACTCCTTTACTTAGCATTCAATGAGATTGTGCTTGTCAAGGGGCCTGGTACACTACCTCGCGTGTCATGTGGGAGGTGGAAGACAAAGGACCTTAATAAAGACACGTGCCAGTGCCAGACGAGGCATTTTATATATGTAATCACAAAGATGTGATTTACTCTTCACATCATTGCCATTTACAACACAAAAGCAAAAATAAACCCAAAGCAGTTCTTAGAGAGGTAAGATACTTGTGTTAAGTTCCCACTGCTACTAAGTGATAGAGCCAGATTTCAAACCTGGATTTGTCAGGTTCTAAAGTCTATTTTGAATGAGTTAAGTGAAAACTACTTAGAGAAAGAAACTTGAAGTTTAGAAAATTTTCAGCTATAGGATTCTGTACTAAAAATGTTAAAGTGGCTGTAGAACACCTCATTTGGTTTCCCAAAATAAGTGAATTATCTCTCTGGAGAAAAGAGTAATTTCCCTTGTAGGATACTGTAAAATCTTATCAATTTTTACTGAGGCAGATGGAGGCTTAAAATATGGATTTAAACCTGAAACCAGAACTGTTGTCATCAAATCGATTCCGACTCGTAGCGACCCTTTAGGACAGAGTAGAACTGCCCCATTGGGTTTCCAAGGAGCAGCTGGTGGATTTGAACTGCCGACCTTTCGGTTAGCAGCTGAGCTCTTAAGAACTGTGCCATGAGGGCTCCCAAATATGGATTTAGAAATACAATATTGGTTTTAAAGAAATTTTTAAAAGTAGAATGAGTACTGGTCTGGGGGTCTGGAATCATATAGATTGTGATAAATTTTTATAGATCACTGACCTTATTTGTGCTTATAGTCTCTTTTTTTAAGGAACCCTATATTAAGTATATCAGAAGACAAAAATCCCCATCATCTTTCCCATGGTCTCCTCTGTGTATTTCTCAGTCTCACTGTGTCTTCATCTCTGTCTCATTTTATTCATGTGGGAGTCTTGGATATGTGATGTATTTTAATGAGTAGGTATATATGTGTATGGATGTGTATTATTTTTTCCTGTCTGGTGCCTCTATTTCTATTTAGTAATAGCACTACCTCTTCCTCTCTCCTTACTTTCACTTCGTTCCTCACTTCCCTCTCCTCTTTGGCCACAATATAGAGCTGGAATATATTTTATTTACATCTGATAAAGTTATGCATCCTCCATTCGTAAGTTAACTTATAAAAAGAATAGTTGATATTTCTCTCTCTCTAGAAGGCTGACACATGTGGCCGTATGTTGATTTTTTTCTTGATATCATAAGAAAGTTCCCATCTCTCTTTAAATGGGCATTGAATAGATTTGGCAAACCACGTAAAGTAGCAGCATCAAAAGTATGACTGAAATAAAGTATCTATCTAAAATAAAGATTATATCTTAAAGGATTTGAAGCTGGTTAACTGCCCTTAGGGGAGTATGAGCTACTTAAATATTCTACATTAGATATTGGAATTCATCCTTGGAGAAAACCCTCACTGTTATGCCCTTCTAGTCATACTGACATAAAGAAGGACCTACCCCAGTGTTCTTGGGAATTAACCTTAAAGCAGATACTTCAGACTGGTGTTCAGTATACTGTTTAGTAATGAAGTTATTAGCAACAATGAGCCCCTACAGAACCAGAAATTGCCCTGAGCCTGAAATGTATGTGTGTTCCTAGAAGGTGTAAATGATTTCTGTCAAGTGTTTTCTCCCAGGAGCCGAGACTTGACCCTGGCAGACGAGATAGACAATTCTTATCTTCTCTTTAACTCATACTGCAGAAAACACTATGAAAAATAAAAACTCTCATTTGGCACAGCACCTGTATCAGACTGTTAGTGTTCCCAAATTGTTCTAATTTAAAAATGAATAAGCCACAGTTTGGAAAATGTGTTGTGGACCCTGACATTTTACAGTAGATATGGGAACAGACTACACCTTATTCATGGGTTTGGAAAATTTTCCCCTGAAGAGAATAGATATTCCCAATGTCACTCACCCTAGGACAGGAAATAAGCTGAAGCTCAGGAACAAAGAACTTGTGCTTATCTCTGGCATAGGAGGCCATTGGGCCTAGACTCTCAGGTATAGATTTGCTTATCTTCCTAGCTTACTTTCAAGTATATTTTTGCACGAAAAATCATCATCCCTGGTGATGAGAGTGGATTTGACATCCCCACCACATGGGACCTGTCAGAAAACTGGCAGGGAGGTTCATGGTCTTTCAGAATAAACACTTCCAGGAGTTGTCAAAGTTGTATTTCTCTGGACTCCAAGTTTTCAGTAAATTCTTATTAACAGTAAGACTTAGTCTCAATTGTGTGTCAGAATCAGGGGGTTGAGGCTGTCAGCTGTCGGTGGTCGCATCAGAGGAACACAGCTATGCTTGCTTAGGAGTGAGATGATATCACAGGGGTCATCTGCCCCAGAGGAGATGGCCTGGCAGCAAGAGGAGTAGCCAGAGCAAAGGGAAAATGAAGGACTTTTAGGACATTACCCTTGGAAACTACTGGAAATCAGTGGGTAAATAGATGACAATTTAAGAATGCTATTTTCTGCCAGGAAGTCAATGAGGGTTCATGCCATGATACTTTGCATATAAAAAGGAAACCTAACCTCATTTGGTAGTCGTAGGCTAGGAAATCAGCAATACATAGGGTTTGCAGGAAAATGGTAATTTACAAATGCATGCTAAACTAGCCTAAAGCTCAGCTAAACAAATTAGCATAAATAGCAAATTTCAGATCACTCTCAAAATGGATTGTATTAACGTGTAATTTAATAAGAAGTAATGGATTATTTCAGTTTGAGGGCTGCCAACCCTTTCTTGACAAACTACTATTTTAATATTGTAATTATTTGATGTGATTAATCGGCCAGTCAGCAAAGCAATTATTTTCCAACTAAATTAAATGTGTTGGTAGAATGATTAGTTCTTTAACAAATTTGGTATGAGTCTATTTTATATTTTTTTGTGAATAAATTAATCAGAATCATGCTATCTTGTCTCAGTGTCAGCATTCTGCCCCTGAAAGTCCTATTTTGTGCTGAAATATTTAACAGGGTCTTGCCGAACGTAGAATGTTGTTGTTGTTAGATGCCATCGAGCCAGTTCCAACTCATAGTGACCCTGTGTACAACAGAATGAAACACTGCCCAGTCCTGCACCATCCTCACAATTGTTGCTATGCTTGAGCCCATTGTTGCAGCGACTGTGTCAGTCCATCTCATTGAGGGTCTTCCTCTTTTTCACTGACCCTCTACTTTACCAAGCATGATGTCCTTCTCCAGGGACTGATTCCTCCTGATAACATGTCCAAACTAAGTGAGACGAAGTCTCGCCATCCTTGCTTCTAAGGAACATTCTGGTTGTACTTGTTCCAAGACAGATTTGTTCTTGTAGAAAGGGAGGAGAAAAAACTTTGGAGACTTAAAAACTAGGTGAAATCCATGCAATTTGGCAGAAATATAATAAGAAAGCACTGAAGAAAATCCCCGGGTCTGCCACTAGGTGTGGAGGTTAATCAGTTAGCTGACTCCTCTGAACCTCAGTTTCTCCATCTGTAACCTCAAAGGATTTTCTAGAAAATGGAATGATATACATGAGAAATGCTGTAAAACTGAAGTTGTGCACAAAGTGTGTCTTATTTTCTTCCAGTCCTGGAATTCCATCGGGGGAGGTGGGTAACAGCCTAATAAAGGAGCATAAAGTAAAGAAAGGCAAGCAAAGCTCAGTCCAAGACATTTGAGTTTTAAGAATTTTTTAAATCTTAGTCATTTGGGGCTTATTGAATAGCTTATTGAGCCATTGTTTCCAAACTGCCTCATAAAAAATCCATAACCCTGATCCCTACCTTTCACTGGAGATGTGGATTCAAAAGCACTAGAATGAGTTTCCTTATTTTATTATCTAATTTCCTCCTACCGATGTTATAGAGCCCGATTAACTTTGAAACTTTGAGACTCCATAGCTGATTGCTGGGCATTGATTTGCAGACTTGACTTTGTCAAGTCTTGCACAGAAGACTCTCTGGACCACTTTAGGGCAGTTTTATATCTTACAAACTTGAATGCAGTTAAAGGCATACTAGAATGATGTGATTAATAGGGTGGTCTAAAACTTCCTGAGAATCCATGAAAATGGTTTAAACGACTTTCAAGCTATAGTACTCTCGATGACATGAGCACTGTTTCATCTGAATGAGTATTTGAGGGGAAATGGTTTTTGTTTCATAAAGGGGGAAAAACAAACTAATGTTTATTGGCTAGCTGCTTTGTGCCAGGCACTGTACTAAGCACTTGACTCAGTACTTAATACTTACATAGGTTATTTCAGTAATTCCCAGCAAAATCCTATGAGGGAGCTAATAATATTCTTATGTTATAGATGAGAAAACAGAGGCTCAGAGAAATGGAAGAACTTTTTCTAAAAGTATACAGCCAGTAAATGATGGGATGTTAACTCAGGTCTATCTAGCTCCAAATTAATGATCTGTACGTTATATTACACTGGCTTTCCTTGTTTTCATCATTTAAAGTAGAACAAGCGTTTGTTTCTGCAGGGACTGTCTATCAATATTTATCATTCTGATGAGCTATTCTTATCATACCGTATGGATGTGATAGGTATAACCCTTGAGCTGAATTTCACTGGCCCTGGTTACAACAGATGTGTGTTGTGCCCTGCATCACGTCTCCTCAGCCCACCTCAGATTTTGGCAGCAGTGTGAAGGACAGTTCCCGAGCTCCCTCTGTCAGCATCTTGTACCTGCCTTACTCCACTTCTCTGCCTCAGTGCTTTCTCCAGAGCCATAGGAGCTTTCTAAGCTCCTGTGCAGAATAGCCCAGAAGGGTTAGGGAGTTAACACCCCTGGAGGCAACCCTCAACCTGTGGAGGACGGAAGTCAGTGGATAAATGCCCCAGCCTCCTATCCTTCATAAGGACAATTCTGAGGTGCTACCATAGACTTTTTCTGAGGGTCCCCAGGGGGATTTAGTCCCAGTGGCCCCACTCAGCAACATACCCAATGCTGGCTTTTTCATGTTTTCTGTCTCAGTCTCCCACCCTCAATCCTGCTTTCTGGGATTTTGATCTTTTTTCCAGGTCTAATGGCACTGTAATATATTTATTATTTCTGTGAGGAACAGATCATTTGGCATGAGTTGATATGCATCAGGATTTCCTGTGTTGGCTGAGGGAGAAACAAAGGGAGAAGAAAGAAAGAAGATTGGGAACAAGAGCTCCAGAAAGCATCTTCCTTCCTCCTGCCCCAGCATCCTACAGGCCACACACAGAGGCATCAGCAACAAGGTGAGGGCAGCAAGTGCTTTGACCAGGAGTCTGAATGAAGGACTGGGATTGTTTCTAAGTACATGAGTAGTCGTTCGGTGCCATCGAGTCATTTTTGACTCACAACCATCCCATGTGACAGAGTAGAACTGTCCCATAGAGTTTTTTTTGTCTGTAATCTTTATGGGAGTAGATTGCCAGACCTTCTCCCTCAGAGTGGCTAGGTGGGTTCAAGCCACCAACCTTTCTGCCACCAGGGCTCCTTAAGTACATGAGAGGGACCACCAATCTGTGAATGCCCCAAAATACTTGAGGGAGGGAAAGTCCACAAGTACCTGGACTTCCTATGTATGTATGTGTGGCCTTAAATGTATTGAAATGTGCATATTAATTGTAGATGTGGCCTCATATGCCCATAAAACCTGGAAATTTTCTTTTGCTAATCTAGTTCTCGATATCTTACCCTATACGTCCCCTCCACTGGTTTGCACAATCAGCATGAATTAGGGAACTCATAGCAAAATATGGAGACTGGATGGATTTGGCTTTGTTTCCTAATCTATAGCATAAGGAAAAGTTGTTAGCTTTTATGTGGCTTTTTCCTAGTTGAGAAATGAAGTGCGTAAGAAATTATGAATCAAAGATGACATAACAGGAATGCATTCCTGAGAAAGAATTACAGTAGGCTGCTAACCGAAAGTCGGCACTTCAAATCCACTAGCTGCTCCTTGGAAACCCTATGGGGCAGTTCTACTCTGTCCTATAGGGTTGTTATAAGTTGGAATCGGCTCAATGACAACGGGTTTGGTTTTCGGTTATCACTACTTTAGTAGATTTTTGGTTATCTGTTAGTTTATCTTTATGTTTACAATATCCGTACTCAGTTTGCACAAAATGTAAGCGTTTACTCTGCTATCAGAATTAAGGAAAAACAGGTGGTGATTCTAGAGTGCTAGGTGAGTAGATAGATGCTTGATGTAGATATGAATATAGATTCGTTTTTGTTGTTTTGTAGCTGCCATCCAGTTGGCTCCTGACTCATGGTGTCCCTCTACAAATATTTTTTTTTTACATAATTTCTCATGCCGTTTATACAACCTTAATGCATTTGTAAATATTTTTCCTATTTTTTCAGTTGAAGTTCAGAAAGTTAAATAAACTCTTCGAGATAAGCCGGCTAGTAAGTAACAGTACTGGGATTGAAATCCAGGCTGTCTCTGTCTCAAAACCCAGTGTGTTCTTTCTCCCTCATCCCACTGCCTTCCCCTTGTCAGTTCCTGGAACCCACCTGGACATACATCTGGTATCCACTTTGCTTTACAACTTGCCTCATTTCTCAGAGACCAGGGATTAGTCCAGGCATCTAGGATGAGGAAGAAAAACAAATGAGACCCTTGGTCACTGCAATTGCACATTGACCATACGATAGTTGGTAAATACTTCCTGACCAGTTTCACATATGAAACTCTAAAGAATGTTGTTGTGAAATCAAATGTAGACTTGAAAAGTGTTACTGAAGGCCAGTGTATGAGTCAACACTCTAAACTTAGATTAAAACAATTTATCTAGAGCCTCAATTGAACTATAATGCCCAGAAACTTCTATGACAAGGGACATGAAATAGCTCTTACATTGGTGAACATTTCAAATTGACTTTTATGTTCACACATCAATCATACACATATATACAATTCCAGTTTGTATGTTAAAAGATAAGTCTTTTCAAAGAGGTGTGTTGACATGGAATCAAGTCACAAAGAATTGAGTATTAAATCATAAACCTGTGCTCTCATATTTCAGGATAAAAATCTTTCCAAATGAAGACTGCATTGACTGTTCTGGCTTTCAAATCCATTGTGTGTGTGTGTGTATACATATATATATAACATATATAAAATACTTATATATCATACATATGTAAAATACTTATATATTATGCATATATATCATACATATATATCATGTATGTATGATATATATAT
>NW_004444092.1:2898981-2921462 GCF_000243295.1 Trichechus manatus latirostris
CATGTATGTATGATATATATATATATAAAAACATGCTCAAAAATAGATATTCTTTTTTATTACTAAAAGGATGCTTTTAGTGCCCTTTGCTTCATAATTCAAAATTATTTTAACTCCATATAAAATTATATATTCTCTATTATATACAGTTCATCTCAAAGAGATTTAGAGAATAAAATAAGCAATGAGCAGTACGGAATAATTATAGAAAATGTGTTTAGGAATGGTGAATAAATTATTCAGTCACAGGGCTGCTTGTGAAGGAAAGAAAGTAAGTAAAATGATATTGTGTTATTGAGTTTTAAAGAGAAGTTAGGAGAGAAGAATATAAAAGTTTTAATATAGATTGTAAAAGTTTAGACAAGAATTAAAGTTCATTGCAGAGAGGGGCTAGGTACACCAGATTGTAAACAGCACATCAGGTACATTAGGCCGAGAGCAGCATGTGGGTGGCCACCATCAAATGATATTTGTGATATGCTATGCTAATGCTATGTAAAGCCAGATAATATCCTCGGGGAATATGTATACTTAGAGGTGATCCAGGATCTGAATCCAGGGGCATTGGTAGCACTGGGAGAGAAGGATCCAGCAAAGGAGAGTAAGAAGGGGGAGAAAGCAAGAGAAGAGGAAAGAAAGAAGAGTAGAAATCATGTCAGATGCTGCTAGGAAGAAAAGTAAGATGAACCAAGAACAGATCATAGATTTGGTGATGTAGGGGTGGTTGGTGACCCTGAGGGAGTGAAGGCAGTAGAGCTGGAGAGGGAACTCTGGAAGTGAAGAGGAAAAGTCAAATTGTCTTTGACATTTTGCTATAAAGGGGAACAGAGAAATGGAGTGGATATGGGGTCAGAGAGGGTTTTTTTGTTTTTTTAATGGTAGAAGTTTTTACAACACATTCATTTAGCTGGCAAAGATCTAACAAAGATAAAAAAATGTACAATTCTAGAAAGAACTAACACTTCCTTAGGCTGCATCACTGACCTAATGGATCAGAAACTCTGGGGGTGAAGCCCAGCAGTCTGTTTTAACAAGCTTTCCGTGTGATTCTGATGTACAGGCAAGTTTGAGAACCACCTACCTGTGGATTTCAAACCAGTGTAAGTTTTATCCACACTTGGTGGAGTTTCATCCAGTTTCACACCATTCATCTGTTTTTAATCCAATTTTCTGGTGTTTCAATAAAAAATATTTGACTAATTTTAAGCCCATTGTCCTCAAGCTTCTATTTTATACTATAGTCACTAAAAATGGTTCGTGCCTTCATAGTAAATTTCTTCCTATAAACTAATTGTCACTTTCTGTCTTTTCAGATTCCGTGATTCCAGGTCTGGGGCAAAGAAAGTAGTGCAAGATAAGCTTAGAAAGTTTATGCCAGGAAGCAAGAAAATACTCAAAGTCTAATGTGGTCTTATGAAAAGGACCCAGCAGCCTGCCTGAAGGGATCCACACGGGCCAAATGTAAGAAAGAATGACAATAAAGGATTATATCACGTTCAGAAAAGAAAAATTATATGAATCCATAGTAATAAAGAGATGTAGAAGATAGGAATACTCTTTTTAACAGAAGAACGCCAGCTAATAAATGTAGAAGGAATGATAGAATTAGAAAATCACAATTTTGCATCCACCAATAAAATAATAGGCAAAGATCAATAGTGACTTCACAAAACAACTGAGTAAAAGGTTGTTAGGGAAGAGAACATTTACAGGGTCTCAAGTTATGGCCCCACAAAATGCTTGTTAATTACAATGCAAAAACCGTTTCTTTACAGAGGAGAGTTCCTTTACAGAGTTCAATATATGTATTTTTCAGATGAAGCTTGTGTTATTCAACTCTTCCATATGGTTAATGAGTTTTGTCTGTTGATTTATCAGTGTCTGAGTTTCTCATACAGAGGTCAGCTTTTGTTTTTTTAAATACTCTCCTTTGTTATCTTATTGGAGTTTCTCACGATTACATACTTAAAATTTCATTTCTTAGAACTCCTTTGTTTCTTTGAACGTTTTGAAATTTGCTGTTCTAAAGTTTGAGTCTACTTCTATTCTCTTCCTTTTCTTTTACAAACTTCAAGATAACTTGGCCATTTTTTCACCCAAGTTTGCATTAATTTCACTTAATCAGGCAGGTTTTATTCTTTAGCACTTTGCCCTGTTGTTTACCTTCTAAGAAATGAATTTATTAGCAAGTCAAGTAGATATTTAACAAGATCTCTGCTTTTTCTGAATTATACTTTCTTTAGAAAATCTATAAACTAGATAGATGAAGCATGGTATTAGGTATATGAGTGAGAAGAAAAGGAGAGAGATAAAACCATTTTGCTGAAATATGGGTATTCCCCAACTTAAGTACAAGCTGTGTTCCAAGATTTCAATTATAAATTGATCACCTGGAATTTAGAGAATGCTTATTCTCTCAAGCCATAAGTTACTTGCCAACTATTTTCAACTGGTGATTACAAAGCCCCTTCTCCTCTATGTTATTAGTTTTCCTGCGCACCTATTTTCCTGTATATTATTCTTTCATTTCCCATAAATTATTCAGAGCTTGTTAATGATGAATTCATTTTAAAGCTCTATTACACTGCAGAGTTCATAGCCAAGCACACTTTTTCTCTTTCAGTTCCCTCCACCCCTTGCTAGAAGTCCATTGTTTTTATAAGACTGAAGTCTAGGCAATCAGTTCTACCTGTTCAATACCAACAAAGTAGATAGTAGTTCATTTCCAATACTTCTCCCTCTTTCAAAGGAGAAGCCAAGGACTCGGGATGTAGTTGATATGAGGAAGAAGAGTAATTATACTCAACTGGAATCTGCAAATAAAGTATTGCTTGTGCTACCTAGTCTTTGAATTATGGTGTTGGCAAAGAATATTTAATATACCATGGACTAGCAAAAGAATAAACAAATCTGTCTTGGAAGAAGTATAGCCAGAATGCTCATTAGAAGCAAAGATGGTGAGACTTTGTCTCACATATTTTAGACATGTTATCAGGAGGAATCAGTCCCTGGAGAAGGTCATCATACTTGGTAAAGTAGAGGGTCAGAGAAAAAGAGGAAGCCCCTTAACGAGATGGATTGACACAGTGACTGCAACAAGGGGCTTAAGCATAGCAATGATTGTGAAGATGGCACAAGACTGGGCAGTGTTTCGTTCTGTTGTATATGGGGTCGCTAGAGTTGGAACCGACTCAATGGCACTGAACAACAAGTCTTTCAGCTTCATTTAGAGAAAGGCAAAGACTTTAGAGACATATTTAAAGATCTTCTGACTTGTCAATTAATTTCACATGAAGTAGCAGTAGTGCGTAGTGATTGTCAACTTTACTGCGTCTGGCGGTGTTTCTGTACAGCAGGAAGTAAGCTTCCGAAGTCAGCTCCCTGTGTGTTAGGTCAGCTCTGCACACAGATTTCTCCACAGTATTCAATGGGCTACTCAGGCAGCGCAGTTTATTTCTTCTTACAAGAGGTAAGGGGATAATTTAAATCTACAGTACTCTGTCCATTCATTGATTTCTGTGACTCTCTTCTGATTCTTTATAATATGTATGGGAATCCATACAAAGACTTAAAGCAATGATTACAAAATTGACCCACAAGGAGCCATGATGAATAAGGGAGAGCTGAGGCATACCACCATGTCCAATGCATCGCATAAAGAAAGGCCCTCTCAACATGTATGGGCAGGGTCATCAGGATTCTCACTCTGCCTCAGGTCTGCACATCCACTCTGGCTTCCATTAATGGTCCAGCTCTTGAATATGCTCTTCCCTGATGCTATCCTCCTTACTCTTGCCCATCTCTGACTTTGCATTTGGAATTCACATTGGTCCCTACATTCATCTCTATAGCTACTGCTCCTCAAACACTTCTTCTCTGGTCTTGTATCTCCTCTCCTCTGCTTAGCTTCTTGGCAGTCCCAGACCAGAGACTGCAGTTCCAGCCCTCCTGGCTATGATGCTTCATGTTTCCCTGTGGGCCCACTAGGGCCTTGGATTTCTATTTGCAGTCTAGTCCCTTCCAACAATATAGACCTAAGCTATAAAACATTGCATAGTTGACCCATTAGTCAAGACCTATCACTTCTTCTTTCATCTTCCTCATTTGTAGAATAAAGATACAGCATCTGTTCTAGCTGCTTGACAGAGATGTGGGAATTAATGAGATATTTGTATGCGAAGAGGCTTTGCGAAGGAACAAGTTCATAATGTACAATTGAAAGTTATTGCTGTAATTAACTTGGATATGACTGTGGTTTGGAGCTTTGACTGTTTTAGGAATCCTAGGCAGTAATCCCTTCCAGTTGGCCTCCTCATTCAATAAACCTGCTAAAGACAGCAAGAGATGGAACTAAGTCTAGAGTGATTATGTGACTCACATCTTTGTTCTACTTATTAGCCTTTTCAAGGTGCAAAACTCTTTGTCCCTAAGGCAATGAAACACCAATAACTATAATTTATCTTTTAAGTGTTTGAAATCTGTTCTTCAAAAGGAAGGATGACAATGTATTGAAGAAATTGCTATAGCCATACGACTGCCCAGGCTTTGCCCCCGCCCTGTAGGCAGCACTTGACATAAGCAGATACTTATGTTTGGTCTAAAGACAGAGAGGACAAGGTAAGAAGGAAAATAATGGGGGTGGGCCAGCATTGCCAAAAGAATGGGATCAAAATGATTTTCAAGCCAAAAAGACATTTTGAAGACTGGCAGTTTTAGAAAAAGATTTGCAAGTCTTGCTTAACCCCTCTCCCCTGTCTTCTGCAAATGGGTCAAGAAATCAGTGCATGATCACCTTTAATATCCTCTTGAGGGAAGTGGTAGAGCCCATCACTTAGGGCCCTTTAAGCTGGACTGAGCAGAGAGGATGAGGCACCATCTCTGTGAACAGAGGGCTGGACTGGCCAACCCAAGAGGTCCCTTCCACTTCTAATTCCCATGATTAATGTGCTCTTGCTCTCATCCTATTATATTTTCTAACAATTTTGAAAATCTCTGCTAGTGGAAAAACATTTTACGAGAAGATTGAAAGTAATTACAGTGTGTGTTTTTTTTTCTTTTTCCTAGAATATATAATCAATTTCATTTATTTTCCAAGTAAAACATTCACTACAGGTTCAATCTTTGAAAGACAACTTGATTATCTGTTCCACAGAGCAAGTCAGGAGATATCATTCTCAGTCCTCAATCATAACTTCCTATTATGAAATGTTTATGCCCTAATCATTTTCATATTGAACAGGGGTTTGATTAACACATAACATTTAATGTGTGTGTTTTTTGAAAAACAATCTGAATAGGCAGTATGTAATGTCATTGGAAATAAATTGCTGTAGTTAGCACCTTTGGATTTAAAAAAGAGCTTTTATTTTTTTCTCTTCTAGAGCGACATAATGTCCTGAAACATTTTAAATAAAGCATATTGTTCCACACTTCAAGACCAAATTATAAATGCTCTTTGAAAGCAGGTTAAATAACTTCCCACATGTAGTTAATGTCATGGTACTCTTGAAAAAAGGGAAATAAAAATGTACATTCCTTTCTGGAAAGTCCCCTTAGATTAACTTTACACTAATAAAACAACAACAGCAAAGCTTTGTACATATTTAATTCTTTTTATAATAGTATAAACAGAGACTTCTAACTAACAAAATTAAAATTTAATGTATCTGATCTACATTTTCCCAGACCTCCTCTGGCTGGGCTTACACTGGGGCAGTAGTAACAGTTATCTAACCCCATTTATCACTGGGTCAATCTCTACCAGCGAAACCACTGGAAGCCCAACCCCTATCCCTTACTTCTGATTGCAAGGTCATGGACTGCCAGTTCCCCTGCTGTCCCATTCAGCATCTCTGTATGAATTAGGAAAAGGCACCCTTCCTTGCAGGCAGATATAGTCTGGCTTGAAGAGTGGGACTAGGATTAGACCCAACACTGCTTTGATCCTCTTGGCTGGGTGTCTTTGTGCAGTGAAGACTTGCCTAACTGTATGCTGTGGACCTGCTAACTCACCTCTTTTTTATCTTGAGGCATTCAGTATATCTTCTATCTCTCTTAGGCCTGTCTCTTCAGCTGCTGGGTAACCCTTGGAGGTGACTGCCCCTATAAAAATCTCTTCCTGCTGTCTCTTATTGGAGGGGTCATAGCTGCTCTCCTATTTGATGCCAACAATTTCCATGCTACAAGTATGGAAGAAAGAGTCCCCCACAATTCACATTACACTCTTTTTCAGACCTTCAAAGCAGAGCAGACCTGCATGCTGGGTATCTAGAAGACTTCAAGGAATATAACTACTTTGGAGGATCCGTGTATTCACCTTAAGAAACTGATGTTATGTTCTGTAGGGCCAAATAAAGAGGAAATCTGAGTGAATGCAGCTGTTTAACTGAACTCCGTCCCCTTAGGTACCCCATTTGGGAAGCTAATAGCTTCTCACCCTCCCCAGTTTCTTAAGGATCTTAGTCTGGGGGGTCAGGGATCTCAGCTTGTCTGGTCATTGCCTCTCCTAGGAAGTTCAAGAGGTCCTCAGGGAAAGGGGACCTATTCTTGACTTTCACACCAGCTGTCAGGACATCCCTGAAGATGTGGAAATTGCAGTGAATATATAGTTTAGCCTTTTGCTCTGGGTTCTTTTACAATATTTTAAAGGCAAAACAAATAAACAAGAAAAACTGTGGAGTAGGATATATGTTACCCAATTATGAAGTGAGGCCATCCTAGACTTCAAGATCAAGATAAAATTGCCTCAATCCTCCAATTACATGGCTTTAATTAATTCAATGTTCTCCCTGAATATTTTATTAACTCCTGGCAATTTAAGTTCTCATGGTCCCTCTGCCTCCTGACTTCAGAGTCTAGTCTGTGCTGTATTTGTTTGGCTCCACATCAATTTAAGCATAAAAATCAACTACAGCTTCAAAGTGGTTTGTTCAGGTTTGAAGCCTGCTGAAAATTTGTATTTCTTCCTTTTTTTTTATTTTTATTTTTATTGTGCATGAGGTGAAAGCTTACAGAGCAAATTAGTTTCCTATTCAATAGTTTGTACAAAAAGTGTTTCATAACCTTGGTTTCATTTCCCACAATGTGTCAGCACTCTCCTCATTTCCACCCTGGGTTCCCCATTTCCTTTAGTCCTGATTTTCTACCCCTTCCAGCCTTCTCATTTTTGCTTTTGGGCAGATATTGCCCTTTTGATCTCCTATAATTGACTGTTTTTTGTTTTTAATCTATTCTGCCATTCTCTGTTTCTTTATTGGTACATTTAGTCCATTTACATTCAGTGTAATTATTGATAGGTGTAAGTTTAGTGCTGTCATTTTGATGTCTTTTTTTGTGTGTTGCTGACAGTTTCTTTGTTCCACTTAATTTTCTGTGCTAAGTCGTTTTTCTTTATGTATTTTCTTTTCATTATTGTTGATTTTGTATTTACTGAGTCTTTATGTTTTTCTTGTTTTTTATTTTGATGTGTAAGATTGTTAGTTTCCTTTGCGGTTACCTTAATATTTACCCCTATTTTTCTAAGTTTAAACCAATCTTTTATTTCTTTATATCACCTTGACTTCCTCTCCATATGAAAGATCTATGACTGTATTTTTTTAGTCCCTCTTTTTTGTTTTAATGTTGTTATATTTTACATATTAACTTCTCTGTTTCCCTATTTACAGTGTTTTAGCTTTGATTTATTTTTGTGACTTCCCTGTCTGGGTTGATTTCTGGTTGTTCCGTGTTGTGTTCTAGTCTGATGTTATTGATTTTCTAATCAGAGGACTCCCTTTAGTATTTCTTGTAATTTTGGCAAATTCCTGAACTTCTGTTTATCTGGAAATGCCCTAATTTCACCATCATATTTGAGAGACAGTTTTGCTGGATATATAATTCTTGGCTGTCAATTTTTTTCCTTCAATGCCTTATATATGTCATCCCATTGCCTTCTTGTCTGCATGATGTCTGCTGAGTAGTCAGAGTTTAGTCTTATTGACTCTTCTTTGTAGATGACTTTTCGTTTATCCCTAGCTGCTCTTAAAATTCTCTCTTTATCTTTGGTTTTGGCAAGTTTGATTATACTATATCTTGGTGACTTTCTTTTGGGATCTACCTTGTGTAGGGTTCAATGAGCATCTTGGATAGATATCTTGTTATCTTTCACGATATCAGGGAAGTTTTCTGCCAACATATCTTCAACAACTCTCCTATATTTTCTGTTATACCCCTTTGTTCTGATACTCAATCACTCATAGGTTATTCTTCTTGATAGAGTCCCACATAATTCTTAGGGTTTCTTCATTTCTTTTAATTCCTTTTTCTGATTTTTCCTCAGCTAAGTTGGTGTCAAGTGGTTTATCTTCAATCTTGCTAATTCTGACTTCCATTGCCTCA
The DNA here is from genome assembly GCF_000243295.1 of Trichechus manatus latirostris. Lineage (NCBI taxonomy): Eukaryota > Metazoa > Chordata > Mammalia > Sirenia > Trichechidae > Trichechus > Trichechus manatus. The sequence continues at coordinate 2,907,358 of NW_004444092.1, forward strand.
ATTCTGCTCCTATGACTTTCTATTGAGTTGTCTAATTCTGGAATTTTATTGTTAATCTTCTGGATTTCTGTTTGCTGTCTCTCTATAGATTCCTACAGCCTGTTAAATTTGTCATTATGCTCTTCTCTAATCTTCTTAAGTTCCTCTATTGGTTTGTCTGTATGTTCCTTGGCTTATTCTGCATTTTGAATGATCTCCTTCCTGATCTCTCAAAGAGTTCTGTATATTAGTGTTTTGTATTCTACCTCCAGTAATTCCAGGTTCTCTTCCTCTGGAAGATTTCTTGATTCTTTGTTTTGGGAGCTTGCTGTAGCCATGATGGTCTGCCTCTTTAAGTGATTTGATGTTGACTGTTGTCTCTGAGCCATTAATAAGTTATTATATTTACTTATTTTATGTTTGCTTACTGTGTTCTAGCTTCTTGTTTTGTTTTGTTTTGATATGTCCAAATAGGCTGTTCGTGTGAGCTAGTTTGATTACTGATGCCTTTGAAGCTCTAATATCCTGTCACCAGGTGGTTGGATCCGTTACTAGGTATGTGAGCCCAGGAGTCCGTTTATTTTTCTTGTATGGATTCAGCTCAGGTGTCCAGGTAGTCGATCACCACGTGTGAGGTGCAGGCTCTCACCTACAGTTCTAGAGGGGTAAGGGTGATTGGAGTAAGCACAAGTATCTGGCTGCTGTAGGGGTTTGTGCACTGAGCAAGGCAGGAGGCCGATGGCTGCCCCTGAGTGTCTGGGAGGAAAGCATGCCCCTGTTCCCTAGAATGTGTTAGTGAGTGGGTTTTGCAGCCAGACTGTGGGCACCCAATGCTGTTGGCTATATGCACTGGGAGGCACCACTTATTCTTGGACCCCTGTTGCAGGTGGCTAAATGGCATGGGTGGAGCCACCAGTCCTCAGGCCCCTGATGTGGGTAGGTGAGGACCTTGCTTAATGGTCAGAGCGGTGTCAAATGACACGAGCCTACCACTCCACCATATAGCTGATACAGTAGAAGTAAGGCTTCAGGTATATACCTTGTTGTATTGTGCTAATGAGGGCCTACGCTATTGAAATGGGCCCACACAGGTCTATGCAGGGGTGAAAGGCATTCAAGGTCCATGGACCCCTTATGCCTGTGCCTAGGCAAAGGATCTGTGCCTGCTCTGAGTTCTTCCTATTTGTTAATTTGTTCTCTCTCCAAGGCCGGGAGAATGGCTCAGGGCACGTGACAGGTCCTACTTCCAGCCCAGGGGACGCAGCAATTGCTGAAGCTGGCCAGAGACCCTGGTGCAGACTGAGGAGGAGGCAGGTAAATGGGAGAGAGGTTCTTCCCAAACAGGATGTTTTTTTATCTGTGTGGTGGGTTAGACACATGTACTTATCTTTTGCTGATTAAGCGCTGCTTTTCACTGGTTCTGCAGGCTTTATAACTGATTGTTTTAAGGAGTATATTCCTCTCAAGTGTTATTGTTTATCTTATGGGCTTCTCTATTGTTTGGCTGGGAGGTGGTCTCCACAAATGGCTTCAGTTCCAGGTCAAAAGGATGTCTTAGAGCCCTAGTCTCAGGGATTCCTCCAGTCTCTGTCAGACCAATAAGTCTGGTCATTTTCGTGAATTTGTTTTTCTGTTCTGCAATTTTCTCCTGCTCTGTCTGGACTCTCTGCTTTGATCCTAGTCAGAGAGGTCAGTGGTAGTAACAGGGTACCATACAGTTCTTCTAGTCTCGGGGTTGTGTACGCCGTGGGTCATGTGGTTCATTAGTCCTTTGGACTAATTACTCCCTTGGGTCTTTGGTTTTCTTAATTCTCCTTTGTTCGGGGTGGTAAAAGACCAATAGTTGAATCTTAGATGGACTTTCCCAAGCTTTTAAGACCCCAAATGCCACTCACCAAAATAGGATGCAGGACATTGTCTTTATGAACTTTGTTGTGCTAATTGATGTAGATGGCCCTGGAGTCTATCATCCTTTGTCTTCTAGCCTAGGAACTTCATCCCTCAAGGTGTTTTGTTATATCTAAGAGGTCTCCCTGACTGTATCTCTTGTGTGCTCTATATAAGCTGCACCTGCAGTCATGTATGCAGAAGTATCCACCACTAAACCTGTATCTGCCAGTGGGTGTATTCCCTTATACCCTCCCACACCTCTTGGCATATCTAGCTACCTATTTATCCATTCATAAATTATTGTTTGTTAATTCTATTGCTGCAGGATTGTCTAAGCTATAGTAATTACTACAGTTGCCCTTTGTTCTTGTGTTCCTCTCAATGTCCTCTCTTGCCTTAGTCATGTTGTGCTGACTTCTCCCATATTATGTATTGCCTTTCCTTTCACCACTATTAACATGTGTCTTCTATCTAATTGGTAATTTTCCCTCACTCCTCCTCCCATCCCTAGTACCATCAAAGAATGTTTTATCTTTTTTTTTACCCTGTGTGTAAACCTTTCATTATTACTTTATAATAGTGATCTCATACAATATTTGTCTTTTTGTGATTGACTTATTTCACTCAGCATAATGTACTCTAAATTCATCCATGTTGTAAGATGTTTCATGGATTTGTCATTATTCTTTATTGATATGTAGTAGTCCATTGTGTGTATGTACCACAGTTTGTTAATCCGTTCATCTATTGATAGGCATTTATGTTGTTTACATCTTTTTGCTATTGTGAATAATGCTGCAATGAATATTGGTGTGCATATGTCTGTTCATGTCACAGCTCTTATTTCTTTAGAGTATAAACCTAGAAGTGAGATTTTTGGATGATATGGTATTTCTTTTTATAGCTTTTTGAGGAAGTGCCCTTTTCCATAGTGGTTGTACTATTTTGCATTCCCACCAACAGTGTATAAGAGTTCCAATCTCCCCACAACTGCACCAACATTTGTTATTTTCTGTTTTATTTTTATTATTATTATTGCCAATATTGTCAGGGTGAGATGTATCTTATTGTAATTTTGATTTGCATCTAATTGCTAATGATTCCGAGCATTTCTTCATATGTTTGTTCGCCCCCTGAATGTCTCTTTTGGTGAAGTGTCTGTTCATATCCTTTGGCCATTTTTTAATTGGATTGTTTGTCTTTTTATTGTTAAGATGTTGAAGTTTTTAATAAATGTTAGAGATTAGTCCCTTGTCAGATATATCATAGCGAAAATTTTTTTCCCAGTCAGTAGGTTCTCTTTTGAGCCTTTTAGAGAAGTCTTTTGTCAAGCATAAGTGTTTAATTTTTAAGGGGTCCCATTTATCTTGCTCATCTTCTGCTGCATGTGCATTTTTTTGTTATGTTTGGTATTCTATTTATGCCATGTGTTAGGACTTCTGGTGTTTTCCCTATTTTTTCTCCATAATCTTTTGTTTTAGATTTCATATTTAGATGTTTGATCCATTTTACATTAGTTTTTGTGTATGGTGTGAGATATGGGTTCTGTTTCATTTTTCTACAGCTAGACATTCAATTTTGCCCCCATCACTCATTGAAGAGACTATTTCTTCCCCATTTAATGGTCTTTTGCTCTTTACTGAGGACCCACTGACCACAGGTGGCTGGATGTACATCTGGGTTCTCAATTTGGTTCCATTGGTCTATGTGTCTATTGTGCCAGCACCAGGCTGTTTTGACTACTGTGGCTACATAGTAGGTTCTGAGACCAGGTAGAGTGAGGTCTCCTACTTTGTTGTTCTTCTTCAATAATGCTTACTTATCCGTGGCTTCTTTCCTTTCCATATAAAGTTGATGATTAGTTTTTCCATCTCATTAAAGAATGCTGTTGGAATTTGGATGGAGATTTTGCATTATATCTGTAGATCACTTTGGGTAGTATGAATATTTTCACGATGTTGAGTCTTCCTATTCACAAGCATGATATGTATTTCCATTTATGTAGATCCCTTTTAGTTTCTTGCCGTAGTGTTTCGTAGTTTCCTTTGTATAGGTCTTTTACATCCCTGGTTAGATTTATTCCTAAGTATTTTACCTTTTGAGGGGCTATTATAAATGGTTTTGTTTTCCTGATTTCCTTTTCAAAGTTCTCTTTGTTGGTATATAGGAATCCAACTGATTTTTGTATGTTGATCTTGTGTCCTGCTACTTTGTTGAATCCTTCTATTAGTTCCAGTAGCTCTTTTCTAGAATCTTTGGGATTTTCTGTGTATAGGACTGCATCATCTGCAAATAGGTATTGTTTTACTTCTTCCTTATGAATTTTTATGCCCTTTATTTCCTTTTCTTGCCTTATTGCGCTACCTAGGATTTCCAGTACATTGTTGAATAAGAGTGGTGATAAAGGGCATCTTTTTCTGGTTCTTGAGGGGAATGCTTTTAGTCTCTTTCCCTTGAGAATAATGTTGGCTGTTGGTTTTGTATAAATGCCCTTGATTATGTTGAGGAATTTCCCTTCTATTCCTATTTTGCTGAGACTTTTTTTCAGGAATGGGTGTTGGACTTTACCAAATGCCTTTCTGAATTGATTGAGATGATCATGTGATTCTTTTGTTTTGTTTATGTGGTGGATTATGTTGATTGATTTTCTAATGTTGAGCCATCCTTGCATAGCTGGTATGAATCCCACTTGTCAATTATGTATTACTTTTTTGATATGCTGTTGAATTCTATTGGCTACAATTTTGTTGAGAATTTTTGTGTCTATATTCATGAGGGATATTGGTCTATAATTTTCTTTTTTTGTGGTGTCTTTACCTGGCTTTTGGTATCAGGGTGAGTGTGCCTGGGTCATCAGTCACCAGGTGGTAAGGCATGGTAGTGGCCAAGTGGGAGGAGGGAGAAGAAAAAAGAGAGAAATAAAAAGCAGGGTGGCCGTACCATGGTCCCAGGGGGTCTGAGCTGCAGGGATGGGGGGTTTGTGCCACTGTCCACCTTGTTTCACTTCAACTGTGTCTTCTCAGTTCCTCTATGTTCTGATGGGAATTCTGTACAGTTTCCTCCTGTGTTCCTCACCTGGGATCTCCACTGTCTTTGTCTCAAGATGGCCCCCTGTTGTGCTGGGCCAGTTGGCTAGGCACCTCTGCTCCATCCTTTCTTGTTTGCTATTACTTCAGTTTCATCTTCCATTTGGTATTCAATCTAGTTCTTTATCCCTTTGTTTGATGCTCAGGGTTCCAGGATTGACATCTGTATCTGTTTTACTTAGTTTTTTGGGTCTTTGTTGCGAGGGATGGCATGTTGCATCTGACTAGTCTGCTATCTTAGCCAGAACTGATAATTTGTGTTTCTATAAGTTCCCAGAGGATGCTAATGCTGCTAGTTAGGAATCAGTCCTGAAAACCACTAGTAGAGCCTTGGTTCTCAAAATTTATTATACATAAGAGTCACCTGGGGAGCTTGTTAAACTGTGGATGTTGATTCAGTATATCTGGGGTGGAAATGCAAACTCTCAGCAGGGATTCGAATGAGAATGAAATGGTTTGAAGACCTGAAATCAACCTTTACACTGGTTTCCAGGACAAAAATAAAACCACTCATACAAAGGTTTTCATTGTTGCTATTACATTTTTCGTCTCTAAGCATCTTTTCTGTTCTCTGAATAATTGTCTTTTTTTTAAATCATACTTTTGTGATAAAACAGCTTCTCTTATCTCTCAGAGAATATTAATGATAGACTTGTTATTGGTTTGTTTTATGGCCTTGCCCTTCTGCTCCTTTTAAAGTGTTAGCACTTAAAAGCTAATTGGAGGCTGTGTGGTTATGCTCCATTTGTCTCCCAGACCTATTCTCCATCTTTTCAATGGCCCAGAGGCTGATTTCTATGGATTGCATTATCTGAGATCCCTAGCTCTTTGGCTCCTTGTTAGGTTCAACCAATGAAGCCCTGGCAGGGGATCAAAATAAAGGGGAGAAAGGTCATTTATTCCTCATTCACTCTCTGCACGGTAGTTCTGCCAGTGGCTCTGTTCCTCTGTTTGTAGCATTTCTTAGATTTGGCACTGTTGATATTTGGGGCCAGATAATTCTTTGATGGGGGCACTGTCCTGTGGATTGTGGGATGTTTAGCAGCATCCCTAGCCTGTATCCTGTAGATGCCAGCAGCACTTACTCCCCACCCCAAGTCTTGACAACCAAAAATGTTCCAGATACTGCCAAATGTCCCAGGGTGTGGGGAGGGTTGCCCTTGTTGAAAGCCACTACTCTGTTGCTCTGACTGGTGAACAGCCCCTGTTCCACAGCTCCAGCACTGCCAACTCTGGCAACACCCTTCTCTCCCCTTGCCCTCTTGCTCATGCTGCTCCCTGGGTTGGTCACCTTCTTTCTTTCTTTTCTTTGGTTCTTTTAAACCTGCCATCTGTAAATGGTCTCTTCATTAAACACTCTTTAGTGAAACCTTTTTGAGCATGCCACCTGTTTTCGCTGGAACCTCATGACTATCAAAGCTCTGTGCAAACGGGTATGTTGTATTGACCATGATTTTCACTGGAACGTGATCTGGATGAGCTGTTACCTCGGAAACCCACATTTCAGAATTTTTAGGTCTTTGAGGTAGGCTGGTCAGGGTCCCCAGAATACTTTTCTGATCTCCTGCTTGGAAGGTGTATGCTTGACTACCAACATTCTGGGAGCCTAGTGGGAGAAGGCTAAAGGTCTCAATATTCTGTACAGAAACTTCTATTTAACCTTTGGTTACATATGATATCCTCCCCAAACTGGCCAGGTGTTCCCAAATCCAGACGCCCTGTATTTTTACTCTAATCAAAGAACAAAGCTCAAGTCTTCTGCCCCTCGTTCTTAATTTTCACTCTGTCTTTATGTACACTTCAGAGATACCTGGAATTACCAATTCTTCAACTGGTGGTCTTCTGCCATGTAAATAAATTTGCTACTTAGCTTTCTCAATGCCTGGCTTAGGAGTCAACTTTCTTTAGTCTACTGAGTCACCAGTTGTCCATCTGCAATCCAGCTTCTAATGCTTTATTGAGGGCAATTTCAGAAGAAAGTGGAGGTAAATATTTTAGTTCAATCTGCTATCTTTAAGGGAAAATGCCAATTACATTCTCAGTCAGCCCTGGAACATGCTTTTCCAAGTTCCTGAGCCAAGCTATTGTGGCTTCTCTTTACTTGGAACCTCATATTCCTAATGTACTGCTCTGTACCCATTGTTACAATTTCCCTCTCTTCTGTACCTTTGCCCAGAGTTTTGAACTAGTTAGAAGCAGTTCAGTCATGGTTGATGAAGTGAAACTGGAACAGACTTGCATTTTTAAAATTTGGGCTATCTGGAACCATAACTGGAATGGGAAAAATTACTGGCTGAAGCCCTGGAATGGGAGACTTGGAAGATGCATAGTCAGCCCTTTCAGGAGCCTGATATGTGAGACTGGATTATTGCCAGGACTGAGGAGAGCAATACACATTCAAAGCAGTGCAGCAGGCCACCGTCTTTGAGTGGGGCACTGCTATTTCTGACTCTGCACAAAATCCAATGAGCAAGAGATTTGGTTGCTATGCATTGTGTACGCTGACCTTGTTTTCTAAGAGCAAGGTTAAGTTTCTTGCAGGGCTTTTGATCTGTAATTTTTCTCATTCCAGTTATGGTTCCAGTTCACCCAAATTTTAAAAATTTGGGTCTGTTCTGGTATCGCTTCCTTGGCCATGATTGAATCAGAAAGAACTGGTTCAAAGCCCTACTTTTCTCTGCCTGGATTGCTCTTTCTCTACCTGGTTAGCTCCTTCAGTTCTCTGTTCAGACATCCCTTCCTTAAGAGCTTTTCTTGACCCTCTAAGACAGTGCTAGGTACTACTTTAGCCCCTAGAACACTCTCTGCTTACCCCTTCTGTTTGCTCTTTCCTGTCCCCCCCCCCCAATAAGCATTACATACATTTCTAAACACTGATAGTGGTGTGTCAAATCTTCTAGATTTTTGGGAAGAAAAATAATTGAGACCCACATCCCTGTGTAGTATTTAGAACCATGTACTGTTGTGGCCCATTTATTTATCTGTTTTCTTCAATAAACTGGGGCTCTGTGAGAGCAGGAACTGTGCTCTGGTCACCACTGGGTCCCCAGAGTTAGCACAGTGCCTGTCACATAAATATATTTGAATGAATAAATGTTAAATTACTACTGACTTCATGCTATTATTCACTCATTAGCATGAGTCGGAATCAACTTGATGGCAACAAGTTGTTTGTCCTTGTTAAGCATATAGCAAACTCAGATTAGATGATGAGTCTTCTTAAGAAGTCAGATTTTTCTGTGAGCTGATCTGGTGACCCAGGGTCAAAATGAAAGAGCGCATCTCACAAGTCCAAGCACAGAGTCAGAGGGGTCCCGGGAGGGACTACCCTTTTTGAGTCTGTCATCTTTCCTTTTGTTCTGGGTTTAAGGTAACTGCTTGGACATTTGGATCACCAAATGAGAAAGAAAGTTTACGTAATAGGTAATAAAAGAAAGGAGTAATTTGCTGACCCTATCTCCTCATTTTTCCAAGTTTTGGTAATGACGAAATCTGTTTTGAGACGATTTTCTATTATTTGTTAGTAAAGGGTAAATCAAGGCCTCCTAGATTGTATCTGTTCTTTCTATGAGTTACTATCAGTCAGGTAATCGGGAGAGATTTGGCAATTAGTATCCCTAAAATGTTGGATAGTAAGTCTAGAAGCCAGGTCTTATTCAACTTAAGCCTACTTTCCAGCTGACTCTTCTAGATAGAAATTATCGTTACTATTCAATCAATGCAACTGATTCCAGAAAGAAGGGTTAGAAGACTTTTACATAAGGTACCCCAACTAAACAACATTTTTATGGAGATTTCATTCCATCCCCAACTTTCAGTCTGGGCCGCACATAACCTTCCAGACTGTGGACATCTTAAAGTCGTTACCCCAAACTAATCATTTTTCAAATGGAAGCTTTTAGCGTTCGGCTGCTAACCAAAAAGTCAGCACTTCGAATCCACCTGCCATTCCTTGTATACCCTAAAGGGCAGTTCTACTCTGTCCTACAGGGTCTCTATGAGTTGGAATTGACTCGATGGCAAGGGGTTTCTGGCACTGGTAACTCTGTGCTTATGCCAGATCTAAACCCAACCATGTCCCTGGGTAGTGTAAATGGTTAATGTGTTTGCTGCTAACTGAAAGTTTAGAGTTTCAGGTCTACCAGAGGCACCTCGGGAGATAGGCGTGGCAATCTACTTCCAAAAAATCAGCTATTGAAAACTCTGTGGAGCACAATTCTACTCCAACACACGTGGGGTCACCATGAGTCAGAATTGACTCAATGGCAACCAGTAAACACAACCACAATTATCATTCTCCCCAACTCTCTGACCCCACAGAGGACCATCCTATCCATGTTGCAGGCAGGGCCCAGGAAGCTCTTCCTTTCAGATAGAAGCTGCTCCTCCCAGGCATGTTCTTCTACCTTTGCCAGCGCTCCACTGAGGTGGCTGTGGCTCAGACTCTTTTTACGGCATTTCTGACACTGTGTGTGTCGGCATATGTGCTAAGACCTTCCAGAGAGAGAGCCAATAGAAAATACCTTGTGTTTAAAATATAACCCTTTCACATGTTGGAAAGTTTTCCAGGACAGACGATTAATTCACGAGAAACTCATTTTTCCCTTCTCACAGCCCCATTCTTGCCACAGTCAAAAAGCCTGTCTTGAGTCTTCAGTGTGGTTTCTCCTCATCACCCTGCCTACATGTCTCCTTTGAGCAGGGATGGATTACCCAATAAGCAAGGTACACACAGGCTCACTTCTTCTTACTTACTAAACTGTAGTGCACAATTTCACCACATCAAAGATGTGATGAAACCCATGTGAAATTATTCACTACAGCTAAGTAAGTAAACACAAGTAAGCCTGTGCATACCTTGCTTACTGGTTAATCTGTCCCTGCCTTTGAGTCACTTGTGTTCTTATCCTCCGTACCAAGCTGTTACTGTGCACTTGCTGCCTCTTGAGAAAAACTACAGCAATACAGCCAGCTCATGTTTGCTGCTTCCTTCATTGTGACAAGCTGCTGTAATGTTTGCTTCGTATAGTTTCTCCCTGTACTCAGCCTCAGCTGGGCAGAACAGGCTTATAGACAAGGGCCCCACAGACTGCACAGCTGGCAAAATCCATTTTAGGGACATCAATCTCTCTGAAGTCTTGGGTATGAATTTAAAATGAAAGAAATTAAGAGATGTAATTATCTTCCACCACAAATTCTCTAAAAATTACAGAGAAAATAAAGGAAGGAAATTAGAGAACTTATTTTAGCTAAAAATGACTAAGGTCTACAACGAACACTTAATGAGTCGCATTTCATCATTTTACCCCCAGTGACTCTAGGACAGGGTGGCAAATCTTTCCAGAGCCAGAAAAGTCCCCTGGATTTTTTAATTTAATTTCTCTGCAGAAAGAGTGGGATTCAGTACTCTGAATAGCCTAAAAAGTAAACCTTGAATTGTTAGGAAACAAATCAGATCCGAAGCTCATTTACAAGCGATCACTGTCAGACTCTTCACTTTCAATGCAAACTTACATGCTGGATAAAGAGCTGAATTCTAGCACCCTTAGGATTTGCCAAAATTGAAACTCTTTAATAGGCTAAATACAACTAACTCCCCTAATCCCCAGAGCCCTTCACGTTTAAAGAAAGTGTTGACTTCACACCAAAAACACGTAAGCAGTGCTCTTCGTCGTGGCCCTGCCTAATGGACTTAACTCACAGAGGCAGCTTAAATCTTCAAGCAGAACAGAAAAAAATGTATCCTGAGAAGAAGCAAGTGATTTAATTTTAGTCCCTCATCAGCGAAAACAGCAACATCTCAAAAGAGGAACTTTCTGCAGCTCAGAAATAAATGTAAAAATAGACCCTATTTTAAAAGGTGATGTGGTTTATTAATTGTGCTGTTAACTTTCTCTTCCTCTGCAAAGTGTTCTTATGTCAAATGCCACCCCCACATTCAAGTGAAATTAATTGCTAGTGGCAGCCTGTGAGGTCACGCAGAATCCCTTCTGCGCTGCCAACCTATGTACTTGGTTTCAGTGCGCAAGTTAAGCAACCTCTTCCCTCCCAACAGGAATGTCGGTAGTCTTCAGAGCAACCTAACAATAATCCTTCCAGTTTCTCTGGGCACAGTTCTGGGAAAGCATGACTGATTGAGCCCCTTACCTGCTCCTGTTATCCCAAAAGGACAGGTGTAATTGCCGTATTTAATATCCTCTAAGGGAAAGATCCCGGCCAAGAATCACCTTGGAAAAAAGCATTGGCCCACATTGGAAATAAAACCTAAAGGAAAATGGTACTTGAACTAAGTAAAAAGGCAGATGTTTTTGTTTTTCATTCCCGTTTGGTTCTATTTTCCTGGAATTCTTTAATAGAAAATCAGGAAGCTTAGTGCATTTGGCCAATGTTACCTCTCAGAGGAGTCTCTGGGTGGTGCAAATGGTTAACACACTTGGCTGCTAATTGAAAGGTTGGAGGTTTGAGTCCACCCAGAGGTGCTTTGGAAGAAAGGCCTGGTGATCTATTTCCAAAAAGTCAGCCATTGAAAATCCTACGGAGCACAATTCTACTCTGACACACATGGGGTCACCCTGCCAAGGCAATTGGTTTTCTCTCTCTTAGATAAAAGAAGAGATGGTGGGAGGCAGCCGGCATTAATATCACCAGTGTTGTAACCCAGATATTATTGGAAAAGCGTTCACAAGGAAAGGATTCATACCCCCTTTGTCTGAATCCTCAGGTTGTCATTCCTTCTCTGAAAAGCTTGTGCACTTCTCACAAGTACAAAGCATTTTTACTGCTAGAATGTTTACGTTCTTAGGTTCTCCTGCTACAAATGTCTCTCTGAGAGGTTAGGCAGTGAGTGGCAATGATGAGAGAGTGCAGCAATAGTTGGGCGGGCATGCTCTGGAGCCCATAGTCTATGTGTAGTCTCTACCTGCGTGTCTGACTTTGAACAACCTCTTTAAGGCTCTGTTTTCTCATCTTTAACATGGAGAAAATAATAGTACCTACTTCATAAGGTTGTTGTGCAGAATAATTCTTCCTCCAAAGGTCCACATTGTTCTCCGTTTTAGCAAATGGCACCCCATCCATTAAGCTATTTGAGCTAAAAGCCCGGGAGGCACGTTCAATCATTCTGTCATTTCCACTCCCTAGCGGGCTTGTAATTAAGTCTGTCAATCCTACCTCCAGAGCAAATCCAACATATTCCCACAGTGCTCGTATCTTAGCCAATGGTGCTCGCATTTTATCACTCTAGCTCCTCTCCAAATCCTCTGCCAATGCCCTAATCCAGGCCTCTGTTACTTCTAGCCTGGTCCATGCAGGAAACTCCTCCCCTCCACCGCGCACGCGCACACGCGCACACGCACACACACGCACACACACGCACACACACGTATTGTTGCTTGTACTCTTGCACCCCGTAAGCTAGTCTCCATAAAGCAGCCCGAGTGCTAGTTTCTAAATGTAAATCATGCCACTGCCCTACTGAGAACCTGCAAATGACTGACTTGTACGGCACTGAAGATGCATGTCCAGCGCTTCACTAAAGCCCCTGCCTCCTCTCTCTCTTTACCTTGTTCACATCAATCCTTCCTGGAGCGTGCAGGTTGGTCCCTCCTTAGGGCCTTTGCACTGTATGCTCGCCTCAGCCTTGAACTTTGTTCCCTCAGACCTATACGTGTCTCTACATCATTCAGATCTCCGTCCAAAGATAGTCTTTTACGAGAAGCCTTCCCTAACTACACCATACAAAGCAGATCATCATAATTTCACTTGCTTTATTTGCTTCCTAGCATTTAGCAGAATCTGAGCTTATCTTGTTTACTTACTCCATTATCCATGATCTGCCTTCCCCAATAAAAGCCCTGCTCTGTGAGAACAGCAACCCAGTCTGTATTGTTCAATATCATTCTTCCAGGCCCTGAACAGTGCCTAGAGGCCCTCAATAAATATTCATTCAAAAGAGTGGATGTAAAGTGTTTTAATTGCAAGAGGCGCTAAACCAATGTTAGCTCTTTTATGAAATCACAGAAGAGAAATATTTCTTTTGTACTGCTCGTTTGTGTTGGCAAAACTTGAAATAGCTGGGTTTTTTTTCTAATGACAATTTTAGTGGTTTGGGGTGAGGAGGAGGCAAGGAGGAGCCTGCTGAGAAAGACAGGACCTTTGCAGCAGGTTCTAAAGGCACTATTATCACTGTTTTGCAAAGAGCATGTATAGCAGGACCTGCCATGTGAGAAACAGAGCTTTGGTGGGGGCAGCATGCACCAGTTTGGGAGGGGGCAGCCTGGAGCTGACCTAAATTTTAGAAGCAATAAATAGCAGCATTATCATTTACAGCTGTTCATCTGGATGGGTGTTTCATTGACATGCATCTGTTCTCTTGGCTACCAGATTAAGTATTTATCTAATTTTGGCAGCTCAAGCCACTTAAAAGCTCCGTGGAGTTCTACCCTACACTTAGCACTAAAGCTAACTTGGGTTTTAGAAGGAAACGATTCAAGGAATTCTTGTTCAGTTGTTAATTAGACAAGCATCACGTCAGCCTTGCTCCTGACCGCCACCACATTTTCCTGGTAAGTGCAGGAACTGTCTGGCCAAGGCTCTGTCTGGCACTGCAAGCCTTCAAGGGGTAGGTTTTCTCTCTTGGATTTCATTTTCCCAGTGGGGGGATCCCCAGTTCCCATTGTTGAACTTTTCAGGCTTTGTGCACCTTCGTGGACTCTGTTCATTATTTAGCCTGGCTGACTTGAAGTCCAAGATCTTGGACTCAACTTGGTTTTTTGCTTAATGATGTTTGAATCTTATCATTCTACACTATGCCTGAAGCGTCACTGGTGTTCAATAACTGCTAGCATTTGGGGAGCCAACTCTTACACCATGCACTGTACTAAGCGCTTTATGTGTATCATAATTAACCCCTGAAACAGCATTACCAGCTATTTATTACCTGTCCCTTTCTACAGAGGGCCACAGCTCTTTTCCAGCCTTTGTTAGCTTTCCTCCAATTCTTCCTCTCCCTCAAAGGGTATCTATCTTGAAGAGTTGTCTGTGAAGTTTAAGTGAGAAATATAAATAAGGCATCTGGCTGAATGTTGGATGCATGGGAGGCCCTTCAATAAAAGGTAGCTATTATTTTTTTCTTTTTTTTTTTTTTTTTAT
>NW_004444092.1:2921562-2955950 GCF_000243295.1 Trichechus manatus latirostris
GATAGATTACGTTGAGTGATTTTCTAATGTTGAACCATCCTTGCATACCTGGTATGAATCCTACTTGGTCGTGGTGTATTATTTTTTTGACATGATGCTGAATTCTATTGGCTAGAATTTTGTTCAGAATTTTTGCATCTATATTCATAAGAGATATTGGTCTGTAATTTTCTTTTTTTGTGACGTCTTTGCCTGGTTTTGGTTAAGGTAGCTATTATTTTTATATAATTCCATTTATTTCAAATTAAGATGAACAAACCTAAAGTTAAACATAGTTTTTAGTGTGGTTCCATCATTCAATCACTCAGTTCTAATTTCTGAATACTTTCAAGTAAAATTCTCAAGCATAAAGGAAATCAGAGTCAACTTTTCCACTTTCTCCAGTGTAGAATACTTTCAGATTCTTATTAAAGTTAGCCATGGAAATATCATTCCTTGGAGACTAGGGCTTAACCAAGCTTTCTGTGTGAACAAAGTTGATATTTACTTTAATAAATTAAGCTCAGTGGTTCTCCATAAATAGAGGAGTAATTTGACTGCAGAAATTGGAACAAAGAATTGAACCCTATTAACTGCTTTATCTGGAGACTTTTTCTGGATGGATTCCTTTGCATGGCTGTTACATGAAGTTACGTCCATGAGATGAAACTTATGTCTCTATATAATTGGAAACCTAGTGATCTAGCCAGTGACTGTATGCCACTGTGACCTTAGTGAAAAGAATTGCAATTTACAATATATATAATTTTACCCTTTCCTCAAAATCCAAACTCAATATTCCATAAGAGACTGGGTAGCCTATTAGAAGAATTGTACCTTATTCATTCCAATGATAGAGCAATCCATTTTAAGAGAAATCTAAGGAAGAGATTTAGACTATTTCTCAATCAGCCATTATGGTGCTTGACTAATCAATCCATTAATACATTCAGTTAACAAATGTATATAGCTTATATATGTGTGCATGTAGATAGATAGATAGATAGACAAACCAGTTGCCGGTGAGTTGATTCCGACTCACGGCAACCCTATGTGTGTCAGAATAGAACTGTACTCCATAGAATTTTCAATGGCTGATTTTTTGGAAGTAGATTGCCAGACTTTTCTTCTGAGGCACCTCTGGGTGGACTCAAACCTCCAACCTTTTGGTTAGTAGCCAAGTGCATTAACCATTTACACCATCTAATCAAAAAAACCAAACTTGTCATCAAGTTGGTTCCGACTCATAGAGACCCTATAGGACAGAGTGGAACTGCCCCATAGGGTTTCCAAGGAGCCGCTGGTTGATTTGAACTGCTGACCTTTTGGTTAGCAGCCTGAGCTCTTAATCCCTGTGCCAACAAGGCTCCTTGCACCATCCAAGGACTATATATATAGATACATATACATATACACACACATGCACACACAACACACACGTAAATAAAACATATTTTCGGTAATTAAGGAGTTTACAAGCTATTGAGACACAAATGTACAAAGGATTAGAGTAAAAATTTTTATTTAAAGTCAGTCTGCATAACTCCCAGTAAAAGCAGAAGAGCAGATGGTAAAGTTAGCTTCAGCAAAGATTTCACAGACAGCAAAATGTGAGACAAGCATTGAATGATAAGTGGCAGGGCAGGGAGAGATGATGGCCTCCAGAAACTGAGCTACGTGTGTGAGAGAGGGTGACACTGAACAGTGAGTGGTAAGGGCCAGCACATAAGAATCTGTACCACCTACAAAAGGGCATAGGGTTTCTTTTAGGAAAATAGGAACTTAAACTGAGCAGTGATGTGATCAGATTTCCATTTAAGGACATGGCTGTCCTACAGAAAATTCTGTGATGATGTAAATGTCCTATATCTGCACTATTCAATATAGCGGCCACTAGCCATATTTGGGTATTGAGCACTTAAAATGTGGTTGGTGAGACTGAGAAAATAATTTTTAAATTTTAATCAGATAGACATTGACATAGCCACATGTGGCTAATGCCAATCATAATGAACAGTTCAGGTTTTGAGAGATCCATTTTGGCCATATTTGAGAATAGACTGGAGATGTGACCTAAATTGAGAAAGCCCTGAAAGAAGCAATTTTAAAAGTCCAGGAGTCTAGAATGAGAGTAATGGCAGCTAAAAAGTAAAGGAGGAGATGCCTATGAGAGATAGTCTTGCCCCCAACCCAGTTCCCAGCTCAATTACCAACACAGTTGATATAAGAAATAAGTGTTGAATGGATTGATTGGATATGGCAAATGGAATTTAAAATTGCTCAAAATTAAACCTGTCTTGGAATAGTTAATTTCACATTACCTTTCTCCAAAATATACAGGTAAGGTAGAGAAAAATGTCAAGTTCGTCTCTAAAGATGTCCAAACCTGATCTCCAAAGGCTGGGTGAGAGAGAAAAGGGGGCCCACCAAAAGAAATGAACAGTTTACAGCTTCCTCTGAGATTGTATAGGGGATTGGGATGGGAGTTAATAGGGGCTTGTATGGTGTAAAGCATTTACATCCTGCTGTTTTCAAGTACTCAGGGCAGCCATAGGGCCTCAGATGAGGAAATGATAAGTGTACCCAAGGAGGCTGGCCACCAGGCCCCAAGGCTCTCACCAGACCCCTTTGCCCAAGCTTGGCACAGAAGGAGTAGAAATACATCCCTCTTCAAGCAGCCATGAGGCCTTTGTCCCTAAGTTTATCAGCATTGACCAGGGTAGACCAGCACCAGAGGGAGCTTCCCCAAATGCTCTGGCTAGGGAGGGCCTCCAGGACTCTGCTCTTTCCTCCCAACACAACCAACACTCTCAGAATTGAACTTCCCACCATTCAGGCAGATGGAGGCTTGAAGTAAATGGCCCAATTTAGAAAAATAAAGTGATGTTTCTTGCAAAACCAGAAAGTTATATTACTTAACATCTCTTTCTCCAGTGTCTGCCCTTTTCATTTTATCAATCCAAAATTTGCATTCATGTATTTTATTTCTCCTTCTGCCCTCAGGGGCTATGCTAGAGATAAAAGAAACCAAATCACTCTTTTACATTTATGTAGTAGTATTTGCTATTTTCTAAAAAAATAGATGGCTGATTTTAAGGACTTCTTTGACTTTAAACTGAAATGTCAGCCTTGATTCTGTAAATCAAAATTACAGACTTTTATAAATTGCCAACTGTATTAGTCCCCTCCCCCGCCCAAGTGTCTGTCAGTTCGTCATACTGTGGGGGCTTGTGTGTTGCTGTGATGCTAGAAGCTATGCCACCGGTATTAAAATACCATCAGGGTCACTCATGACAGACAGATTTCAGCTGAGCTTCCAGACTAAGCCTGACTAGGAAGAAGAACCCAGCAGTCTACTTCTGAAAAGAATTAACCAGTGAAAACCTTAAGAATAGCAGCAGAACATTGTCTGATATAGTGCCAGAAGATGAACCCCTCAGGTTGGAAGGCACACAAAATATGACTGGGAAGAGCTGCCTCCTCAAAGTAGAGTCGACCTTAATGACGTGAATGGAGTCAAGCTTTCAGAACCTTCATGTGCTGATGTGGTATGACTCAAAATGAGAAGAAACAGCTGCAAACATCCATTAATAACCAGAACATGGAATGTATGGAGTATGAATCTATGAAGATTGGAAATCATCAAAAATGAAATGGAACACATAAACATCAATATCCTAGGCATTAGTGAGCTGAAATGGACTAGTATTGACCATTTTGAATTGGACAATCATATGTTCTATTATGTAAGGAGTGACAACTTGAAGAGGAATGGCATTGCATTCTTCCTCAAAAAGAACATTTCAGGATCTATCCTGAAGTACAGCGCTGTCAGTGATAGGTTAATATCCATACACCTAGGAGGAAGACCAGTTAATACAACTATTATTCAGATTTACCCACCAACCACTAAGGCCAAAAATGAAGAAATTGAAGATTTTTACCAACTTCTGACCTTTTGCAATCAGAAATTGATCAAACCTGCAATCAGGATGCATTGATAATTACTGGTGATTGGAATGTGAAAGTTGGAAACAAAGAAGAAGGATTGGTAGTTGGAAAATATGGCCTTGGTGATAGAGATGATGCTGGAGATTGCATGATAGAATTTTGCGAGAACAATGACTTGTTCGTTGCAAATACATTTTTTCACCAACATAAATGGCGACTATCCACCTAGATGCTGCCAGATGGAATACACAGGAATCAAATCGACTACATCTGTGGAAAGAGACAATGGAAAAGCTCAATATCATCAGTTAGAACAAGGTCAGGGGCCGACTGTGGAACAGACCACCAATTGCTCGTATGCAAGTTCAAGTTGAAGTGGAAAAAATTAGAACAAGTTTACGAGAGCTGAAATACGACCTTGAATATATCCCACCTGAATTTAAAGACCATCTTAAGAATTGATTTGACGCATTGAACACTAATGACCAAAACCCAGACAAGTTGTGAAATGACATTAAGGCCATCATACATGAAAAAAGCAAGAGGTCATTAAAAAGACAGGAAAGAACCTCACAAGACATGGCCCCCAGATTCTCTGTTGGCCCAAACTGAAACCATTCCCGAGGCCAACTCTTCAGACAAAGATTAGAATGGACTATGGTTCATAAAATGACACTCGTGAAGAGTGGGCTTCTTAGCTCAAGTACATACATGAGACTAAATGGGCATCTCCTGTCCAGAGGCGAGATGAGAAGGCAGAGAGGGTCAGGAGCTGGTTGAATGGACATGGGAAATCAGGGATGGAAAGGAGGAGTGTGCTGTCACAGCACAGGGGGAGCAACTAGGGTCACATAACAATGTATGTATAAATTTTTGTATGAGAGACTAACTTGAATTGAAAACTTTTACGTAAAGCACTGAAATAACAAAAACAAAAAAAAAAAAGAAAATAAAGAAAAGACCAAAATGGATGTCAGAAGAGATCTGAAACTTGTTCTTGAACGTCAAGTAGCTAAAGCAGAAGGAAGAAATGATGAATTAAAAGAGCTGAACAGAAGATTTCAAAGGGCAGCATGAGAAGACTAAGTAAAGTATTATAATGACATGTGTAAGGACCTGGAAATAGAAAACCGAAAGGGAAGAACATGCTCGATATTTCTCAAGCTGAAAGAACTGAAGAAAAAATTCAAGCCTTGAGCTGCAACATTGAAGGATTCTATGGGGAAAATATTAAATGACACAGGAAGCATCGAAAGAAGATGGAAGGAATACACAGAGTCACTATACCAAAAAGTATTGGTCGACATTTAACCATTTTAGGAGGTGGCATATAATCAGGAACCAATGGTACTGAAGGAAGAGGTTCAAGCTGCACTGAAGGCACTGGCAAAAAACAAGTCTCCAGGAATTGACGGAATACAACTCAAGATGTTTTAACAAACTGATGCAGTGCTGGAAGTGCTCACTTGTCTATGCCAAGAAATTTGGAAGACAGCTACCTGACCAACCAACTGGAAGAGATCCGTATTTATGCCTATTCCCAAGAAAGGTGATCCAACTGAATGCAGAAATTATCAAACAATATTATTAATATCACACGCAAGTAAAATTTTGCTGAAGATTATTCAAAAGTGGCTGCAGCAGTATATCAACAGGCAACTGCCAGAAATTCAAGCCAGATTCAGAAGAGGATGTGGAACCAGAGATATCATAGCTCATATAAAATGAATCCTGGCTGAAAGCAGAGAATACCAGGAAGATGTTTACCTGTGTTTTATTAATTATGAAAAGACATTTGACTATGTGGATCATAACAAATTATGGATAACATTGGGAAGAATGGGGATTCCAGAACACTTAATTGTGCTCATGAGGATCAAGAGGCAGTCGTTGGAACAGAACAAGGGGATAGTGGGTGGTTTAAAGTCAGGAAAGGTGTGTGTCGGGGTTGTATCCTTTCACCATATCTATTCAGTCTCTATGCTGAGCAAATAATCTGAGAAGCTGGATTATATGAAGAAGAATGGGGCATCAGGATTGGAAGAAGACTCATTAACAACCTGCATTATGCAAATGATACAACCTTGCTTGCTGAGAGTGAAGAGGACTTGAAGCACCTACTGATGAAGATGGATGCCTTCAGTATGGATTACACCTCAACATAAAGAAAACAAAAATCCTCACAACTGGACCACTAAGCCACATCATGGTAAACGGAGAAAAGATGGAAATTGTCAAGGAATTCATTTTGCTTGGATCTACAATCAGCACCCATGGAAGCAGCAGTTAAGAAATCAAAAGATGCATTGCATTTGGAAAATCTGCTGCAAAAGACCTCTTTGAAGTGATGAAAAGCAAAGATGTCACCTTGAAGACTAACGTGCACCTGACCCAAGCCATGGTGTTTTCAATCGCCTCATATGCATGTGAAAGCTGGATGATGAATAAGGAAGACTGAAGAAGAATTGATGGCTTTGAATTGTGGTGTTGGTGAAGAATATTGAATATACCAGGGACTGCCAAAAGAACAAACAAATCTGTCTTGGAAGGAATACAGCCAGAATGCTCCTTAGAAACAAGGATGGTGAGCCTATGTCTCACATACTTTGGACATGTTATCAGGAGGGAACAGTCCGTGGAGAAGGACATCATACTTGGTAAAGTAGAGGGCCAGTGAGAAAAAGGAAGATCCTCAGTGAGATGGATTGACACAGTAGCTGCAACAATGAGCTCATGCATAACAATGATTGTCAGGATGGCACAGGACTGGGCAGTGTTTAGTTGTGTTGTACATAGGGTCACTATGAGTTGGAACAGCAACAACATTAGTTCCCTATTGCAGCTGTAATAAATTATCACAAAATCTATGGCTTAAATGAATTTATTTTCTCACAGACCTTGGGGTCAGAACTCCAAAATGGGTCTGCAGACAGCATTTCTTCTGGTGGCTCTAAGGGAGAATTCATTTCCTTGCCTATTCCAGCTTCTAGAGGCTACATTCCTAGGCTTCTGACTCCTTCATCTTCAAAGCTAGCAGTGTCACATCTTCAAAATCTCTCTCCGACATATGCTTCTATCGTCAATCCCCTTTTCTGACTGTGATTCTCTTGCTTCACTCTTTTAAGGACCCTATAGTGTTGCTATGAGTTGGAATTGACTTGACAGCAACTGGTTTGGTTTTGGTTTTGGTGATTACGTTGGAGCCCTGGTGGCACAGTGGTTAAGAGAGCAGCTGTTAACTAAAATTCAGCAGTTTGAACCCACCAGTCACTCCTTGGAAACCCTATGGGGCAGTTCTACTCTGTCCTATAGGGTCACTATGAATTGGAATCTATTCAACAGCAATGGGCTTGGGTTTTTTATGGGTATAAGAAAGTCTATAAATCTTGCATTAAAATTAATTTGCATCAGCATAACTTGAAATAAATAAGCCATTTTCTAAGACTTAAATATTGTTTAAGAAGATAAAGCTTTACTTTCATCAATATTTATTATGTTAGAATTTGAGTTGTAGTAGTTGACTTTCTTTTTTCATTTTGACGTTAACTAAGTCGTATGACCTGGAACAGGCCAGGCTTCTCAGGACCTCAGTTGCCTCATTTGTAAGATAAGGAAGTTGAATTGGTCATCTCTGGAGCCCTGGTGGTGCAGTGGTTAAGAGCTAACGCCGCTAACCAAAAAATTGACAGTTCGAATCCACCATCCACTCCTTGGAAACTCTATGGGGCAGTTTTAGTCAGTCCTATAGGGTAGATATGAGTCAGAATTGACTCCACGGCAACAGGTTTGATTTTTATTTTTCATTTTTTGGAAAGTCCCTTTCAGCTAGAATCTTATCTATAATTCTTTCCTATTCTACTTTACATTCAGAGTTACATTTTAAAAACCAGCCGAAGTTCTGGTTTCTCCCCTGAGCAGCGAAAGCCAGACTCTGTTTTTGATTTGGTTTTGCTCTTTTCTGTGTGCCTAAAGCTGACTAGCATATTTTGTGGTTTGGGACTAGGAAAAAAAAAATGGATAACTCAATTTTACCCTTATGCTCTCATAAATAATTGACACAAACTTTGTAACTAGCCTAATAAATAACAGTTCTCTAGGGCTGTTTTCAAAGCAAATAATGTCATACCTATCACTTGTGGTGGGTAATAAGATATGTTATATTTGCATAAATCCTAAGGGTATGAATCATCGTTCAAAATGTTTTATTGCTTCCGGTTTTCCATGTCGTATTTCACTGGAAATATTACGTTTCAAGTGACTGTTCAGTATTTTACATTTCCTAGAAGTCATTTAAAATGAAATACTAAGAGAGGCAAACTTTTAAACTTTAGTTTTTGTTTTTTTATTGGACAAGGTACTCAAGTGGAGAAAAAAAATCTCATCATAGGACACTTGCTATTTGAAATCTTGAGATATTCATCTAAAGTTGGTTATAGGCATCATAATTCATTACATCACTCAATTTATTCTTTTGGTTTCATTGTGGACTATTCTCAACATTTTTGGAAATATGTCTAACATGATCTGATAATATTATGCACAAGAAATCTGACCACGAATTTAAACAATTGCCCTGAGCACTGGCAAGTGTGAAGATATTGGTGCTATATTGTACCTTCTCCTTTCTTATGTATATTACTACCTGTTGGCAACAACCATGGGTCATTAACCTCCCTCTAAGAAATGTTATTGTGTTCACTTAGAACTTAAAATTTAAACAACCACATTGTAGACGTCTTCTCTCCTTCCAACAAGACCCAGTGCCTGGTGTAATGTTTTGCATTGCCTTTCAGGGAGGGGAGGAAAGGTGAAAGAAAGAACAGAGGGAGGAGGACAAGTAGCCAGATGACCATCACCAAATCATCAAACAGTTCCCTCACAACAATGTTTCATTATACATGATTAGTTTATATGTTTATATTACTGTAATATGGTGTAAACAGTTAAGCACTCTACTACTAGCCAAAAGGTAGGTGGTTCTAACCCACCCAGAGGCACCTTGGAAGACAGACCTGGAGATCTGCTTCCCGAAAGGTCACATAAAAACCCTATGGAGCAATTCTGCTCTGCACACACGGAGTCACCATGAGTTGGAATCTACCTGATGGCAACTAACAACACCAACATTCATTGCACGTGATTTCTTTCTTACAGGGTTCTCATAATTCATTCAACAAATATTTATCACATGCCTGCTTTGTTTCAGGTACTGTGCTAAGCTCTGGGGATACAATAACACGTAAACTTGATAAAGTCCTGTTCTCCTAGTTCTTACAGTCTAGAGGGAGAGATAAATATTGATCCTGGAATCACACAATTGCATTTAAATTGCATTGTCATGCTAAGAATGCTGTTGAGCCAAGACAACAAGAAGACATGACTTTTAGAATCTATGCATTTATATCAATAATACAACACATTTTATAAACATCAGTTCTAGTGTGGGTTTGAGTATCAATGTGACTTCACTGAAAGATTTTTCTCTAAATTATTAATTGCAAAGGGAATTAGGCATAACAGGGAACACTCAACAGCTTTAGATGCAGTACAGGAAAATAACGATTAGCAAAGTGACCTGTGCCCAAGATTTCAGATTAAGTAGTGATAGGTGACACATTCTAATTAGCATCCTGAAATTGAAACTTATAAAGGGTATCAGGGATAACTGAACACGAAATGTTAAATGCTGCCAGGCATTTTATTGTATATACAGAGTAATTATAGAGATGTCTCATTTTCCCACCTCCTAGCTTGGTCAGCAAAAAAGAGGAAACCCTCAACGAGATGGGTTTGACGCAGTGGCTGCAACAATGGGCTCAAACATAGCAACAATTGTGAGGATGGCACAGGACCAGGCAGTGTTAGGTTCTGTTGTACATAGGGTAGGTAAGAGTCAGAACCGACTCAACAGCACCTAATAACAACAACAAATTTGTTTTATGTAAAGTGTTTTTATATTTGTTACCAAAGAATCCATTTGGTTAGCTCCAGTCTGCACGGTAAATTGTATTTGTTGGGACAGCTTCTTTTTCTCTCTGTATTTTATCATAAGGTAAAAAGGCAAGTGATTTGGTATTTGGGCAATGCCAAGCTTATGCATACAAGTTACTGGTGGGACCTCCTACTTCTGGAGAAAAGCAATTGTATTTGTGTCAAAGCCCACATTAACTTATTAAGACCTTTTATATAAAAACAGGGGAGCCCAGCACCTAACAACAACAAACTATTATTTGGTTCAAAGATGACTTCAGAGGATAGTTTTGGTTCAAGGTTTAACGATTTCCTCAGGATAATAGTTTCATGGGGTTATCATAGGCCTCAATGGCTCCAGAAAGTCTGGATTCCATGAGATCCATTAATACTTTGAAATTTTGTTCCACATTTCACTCCTTTTGATCAGGATTCTTCTATAGAATCCTTGATGTAAAATGTTCAATATTGGTAGCTGGGCACCATCCAGTTCTTCTGGTCTCATGGCAAAGGAGGAAGCTGTCATTGAGATGACAGGACAAATATTCCATTTCCTCCACCAATTCCTGGTCCTCCTCCTTCTTCTTGTGCTGTAGTGAATAGAGACCAGTTGTTATACCATGGAAGGCCAGGAGGCCTGAAATTTTTACTAAAGTTTCCCATGAAACTTCACTCCAAGCAGATCCTAAGTAAGTAACTGCAAAAGACACTACCTAACTTTAGTGAAGGGTAACACAGTAAACAATACTGGGGAAACCAGCACAACTCGTACAAGGAGAGGTCATAGAAGTTCCATAGACACTTCCAAACTCCCTAAGGGAGTGAATTGCTGGGTGGAGGGCTGTGGGGACCATGGTCTCGGGGAACATCTAGCTCAACTGGCATAACACAGTTTATAAAGACAATGTTCTACATTCTACCTTGGTGAGTAGTGTCTGGGGTCTTAAAAGCCTGTGAGCAGCCATCTAAGATACTCCACTGGTCTCACCCTTTCAGGAGCAAGGGAGAATG
Organism: Trichechus manatus latirostris; assembly: GCF_000243295.1. NCBI lineage: Eukaryota > Metazoa > Chordata > Mammalia > Sirenia > Trichechidae > Trichechus > Trichechus manatus. Next base: position 2,932,474 of record NW_004444092.1, read on the forward strand.
AAGAGACCAGGATACAAGGAAAAGATTAGTCCAAAGGACTAATGGACCACAGCTACCACAGCCTCCACCAGACTGAGTCCAGTACAGCTAGATGGTGCCCGGCTACCACCACTGCCTGCTCTGACTGGGATCACAACAGAGGGTTCTGGACAGAGCTGGAGAAGGATGTAGAACAAAATTCTGACTTACAAAAAAAAAGACCAGATTTACTCTCCTGACAGACTGGAGAAACCCCAAGAGTATGGCCCCCAGACACCCTTTTAGCTCAGTAGTGAAGTCACTCCTGAGGTTCACTGTTCAGCCAGGGACTGGACAGACCCATAAAACAAAACAGGACTAATGAGGCACAGCAGTCCAGGGACAAGGACTAGAAGGCAGGAGGGGACAAAAAAGTTGGTGAAAGGGAACCCAAGGTTAAGAAGGGACAGTGTTGACATGTCATGGGGTTGTTACCGATTGTCATAGGGCAATATGCGTACTAACTGTTTAATGAGAAACTATTTGTTCTGCAAACCTTCATCTAAGGTACAAAAAAAAAAAAAAAAATTGTCTATGTGAGATCAAATTGACAACAGCAACTCAAAAGGTTTGGAAGCCTAGGGGACAGTGAGTAGAAGATAATGGTGATGGAATAATTTGGAAAAGGATAGTGAGAATAGCAGCACAACTGGAAGAATGTAATCGATGTCACTGAATTGTACATGTAGAAACTTTTGAAATGGTATAACTTTGGCTATGTGTATTTTCACCAAAAAAAAGTCCTCAAGGTTGAGAAGGGAGAGTGTTGACATGTTGTGGGGTTGTTAACCAATGTCATAAAAAAATATGTGTACTGACTGTTTACTGAGAAACTATTTGTTCTGTAAACCTTCATCTAAAGTACAATGAAAAGAATTTTAAAAAAAGACACTACCACATCTCCTTTATGAAAGTCCTACCACCTTTCAAAGTTGATCTTAAATTCCACTTCCTGCAAGGAACTTTTCTCACCACCCAAACTTTTCTCATTGCCCTGTCTTCTGAACTACTGTATCATTCATTGTTTATACCTTTTTTATCAGTACACATATGTGCTATCTTGTGCTTTATTTTTTCTATTTTAATAATTATAAATAGCAAAAAGATAAACACCCTTGATCTGTAGCCCAGCTAGATTATAAGCCCACTGAAGTCAAGAGTTGAATGTTAAAAAAGTTTCTTTATCCCCAAAATACAGCACATGGCCCTGGACAAAGGAAGTATTCAGAAGGATGTGTTTATTTATTAGCAGGAGGAGGAGATAGATGGGAAGAGATTCTATTCCCCTTAGATGTCCTTTTGAACCTTGAAGAAATTGGTTCCTAAAGTCACTTTTAAGTCACAGAGAAAGCAGCTTGGTGGAGACCGTTTTGCCTTAGGCATTGTGCTCTTTTGAAGAATTTAGTCAGTTTTGAAGGAGCCCTGGCAGCGCAGTGTTTAAGCGCTCAGCTGCTAACCTAAAGGTTAGTGATTCAAACCTACCAGCCACTCCATGGGAGGAAAATGTAGCAATCTGCTTACATAAAGATTTACAGCCTTGGAAACCCTGTGGGGCAGTTCTACTCCATCCTATAGGGTCACCATGAGTCCAAATCGACTCAACGGCAATGGCTTTAGTAAGTTTCAGAAAACAAATTCAAGGGTCAGATTGAAAGCTGTGTTTTAGGGTAAACTGTTATTATGTAAACACTGTCTGGCCCTTTTCCATGGCAATGTCGATAAGATGGGATATTAAGAATTTTTGGAAGTTCTTTTCATCTTCAGAACATTTTTGACTCCCCATTGAAATGTCACCCCGATTTGCAAATTGTATATTAAATAAACTTCAACCAATTTCTATTATTGGCATAATATGATTTTTGTTTTAACATTAACTATTCCATGTTACCAAGGAAAATGAGTATATAGAATAGTTGTCAGCACCACACAAACACACGTCCATTAAATGGATTGTGGCAGAGTACCTCTCGACACTATGGCTGACAAATGGGACAGACCAAATGGAAGAGAATTAGCACCTAGCGCTGTGTGTTAGTCAAGATCTCAACAGGAAACAGATGCCACAATCAAATTAGGAAAATTAGAGGAGGGCTTATTTTCAAAGGAACTATTTTCAAGGTGTGGGAGGGCACTCTAGGCTCAGAACAGTGGAGACATTACTCCACCCCTAGGCCTGAAAGAACTGGGAGAAACTGGAAGAAACCAGAAGGTAAGAACCAGGTTGAGAAGGCTATCTTGAAAGTAGCAGTTATTTTCATTTAAGACAGCAAGCCCAAGGCAAACTTCAGAAAGAGACCTAAATGAATAATTTCTTTTTATAAGGATCAGCACTAAGCTAGTTCCTCTGAGGTGGAGATTAAAGATGTCTCAAATGTCCAACTTGTCTAAACTGCTGTACCACTCCATCATTTCTAACATCAACTAGTCCCTCACCCCTCAGTACTCTCCCCTCCACTCTTGGGTTCGGAAATTCACTACAACATCTCACAGAACTCACAAACCATACCTACAGTTAAGTGGTTTATTAGGGAAGTAACAAGATACAACTCGGGATCAGGAATGACTCAGAAGTAATAAGAACAACTCATGATACAAACAGTTCTTGATCAGGACAGCTTCTTCTCACGCTCTGCCGCTGGGCCCTGTTCGGGCCCTTCTTGGGCAAGTGTTACAACATTGAGCTCCCTGTGTTGGCAAGCCTGACCAAAGCCATCTCATGCTGCTTGCTCTTGCTACTGCTGTGCCACCGTCTCTCGCTGTCTTCGGTGTTACAGCTCCTTCTTCTGTCTCCCTTCAAGCCTAGCAGGATGGCAAAACTGACCATACACCTTATTTGTATGGTCCCACCCCTGATGGGTTCCATGTACCTTATTTGCATTATTAGCAATGCTGTCCAATCCCCTTGGTGGGCCACAAGCACCTTATTTGCATAGTCTAACCCAATCATTTTGTAGGAGTCACAAGACCATGCATGGTTAGAAGGGTCATATTAAACAATTCACTGCACCACAGGAAAGAATGCCCTGACCTCACTCTTATCCTTCCTCTGATGTCTTGTGGGACTCCTCAATTGGCTGAAACTTCCAGAAGCCAAAGGTCAAGGGAGATCTATTGATGTGGTCCATATTGGTCAGACTTCCTAGTGCAAAGAACAGGGCAGAGAAGAGCAGAGAGAGGATGATAGAAGCTATTCAAAACATGGTACCAGGGAATAAAAGGGTTTTCACTGGTTTTTTCCTTCATTGTACATGCCATACATGCCTTTACTAAATTTGCCAATGTGCCTAGCCTCTATCTCACCCTGCTTCCAACTGTCCTACCTCTAACCTTGATCCTGGCAATGAACACTTGAATTAAGTGGTCTTTGTCTCCTCTGTCCCTATCTAGGCTCTCCTTCACTCAACTTTAGATTCAACTTCCTCTCTTCTACTCAGCTTCTATAAGCCGTGTCTTAAAAGGTATTCCCTTACCTTCCCAAGGAGCCCTGGTGGCATAGTGGTTAAGAGCTACAGCTGCTAACCAAAAGGTTGGCAGTTTGAATCCACCAGCTCCTCCTTGGAAACCCTATGGGGCTGTTCTACTCTATCCTATAGGGTCACTGTGAGTTGGGATCGACTTGATGGGTTTGGTTTCCGGTAACTTCCCAAACTGAAAAAAAGAGCAGCTTTCCCTTCACTTCCAGGGACCTAATCATTCCTTCTTGTGTGCCCCCACAGCTCTTTGTACTTACTTGGGGTTCAGTTAAGGGAGGGAGGAAAAAGCGGAATAGAATAAAGCCTCTAGAGTTAAAAAGCCGGCTCTGGCCACTTCCCAGCTCTGTGATCTTGGGCAAGTTTCCTCATTTGTAGAATGAAGATAATAATAGTACCTACCTCATATGGTTGCTAATAGAATTTAATAAGAAAATTCATGAAAAATCTTAAGCTTGATCTAGAATAAGAACTTAATAAACATTAGCCGCTATTACTACTATTACTCTGTCATGGCAATCAGCACCATTACCATCCCTATTTCCTATTTCATTCATCACATTGAATTTTACTTGATGATTTCTTATCTTCTCTATCAGACTGTGAGATCACTGGGGTAGGGACCATGTTTTATGTGTCTTTGAACATTACTTCCCTTCTTCCTTCTCAGTGTGATCTCTTCCCTGAGAATTTCACAGTCTGGTGGAGGTAATGACCACCCCTGTGCTATCTTAGAAGCTCATACAGGTACTACGAAAACGTATACTCTGCCTTGTTCACATTATCTTCTAGTTCTCCAGTCTCTGTTCATTAGTTTAAAAGCAATCACCTAAGGATAATGATGAAGCTGAGAGCCGTGGTTTTCAACCCTGGCTGCACATTAGCCTCACCTGGCATGTTTTTTTTTTAAAGCCAATGCCCAAGCCTCACCCGGAAAGCTCATCAGGGAATGCCAGTGTGCAGCCAAGATTGAGAATTACCAGAGGAAGAGGAAAGCAGTATTGTAGCCTGGAACGAGATCCTAGATGTAAGTCTATAAAAGACATGGAAGTCATAGTGGTGACCATTTGTAATCACCATTCCTAGTGCCAAGTGCCTAGGGCCATGTTTCCATATACTTGTTTGCATTTGTCCTGCCATTGTGCAGACACATTTTACCTCCTTTGGCAGTCACACTTCTCATGTCCTTGTGGCTAAATTTTTCTTGTGTTGATTACTTACCCAGTTTGTGTTTCTAAAATTTTTTTAGAAACCTTTCAAATATCAAAATTGGTGTTACTCATTTTTCAGATGCTAAATTCTGATACTGATTTATGTAAATACTCCACCTTTAAGGAGGTAGAGCATAGCCCCCCACTCCTTAAGTATGGGCTGCCCATAGTAACTTCCTTCGAAAGAATGCAGTATAGAAAGTGGGGGAGTGGGGAGAGTAAATTTACAGTGGAGAAACCTGTCAAACACTACCTCAGTCAGGTTATCAAGGTTAACATCATCAGTAATAAGTCATGTGCCATTAATATACACCCTTGATACGCTGTGCTAAGAACGGCACCTTACCTCTTTGGTCTTCCTCCCCAAAACCCATAACTCTAGTCTGATCATGAGAAAAACATCAGGCAAATCCTGACTGAGGAACATTCTGCAAAATACCTGACCAGTACTCAAAACAGTCAAAGTCATCAGAAACAAGGAAAGCCTGAGACACCGTCACAGCCAAGAGGAGCCAGGAGACATGACAACTAAATGTAATGTGGTATCCTGGATGAGACCCTAGAACAGACAAAAGACATTAGGTAAAAACTAAGAAAATCTGAATAAATATTGACTTTAATTAATAATAATCTGTTTGTATAGGTCCATTAATTGCAGCAAATGTACCATACTAGTGGAAGGTGTTAACAATAGGGGGACCTGGGTGTTTGCAACATTTCTATAATTCTAAAACAATTCTAAAATTAAAATGTTGTTTTAAAAAATTCGGATGCTGTTTTGTACTTCATGGCACGATCACGTTTTAAGTGGCAGCTGTTTTCACTTAACTTCAATTTGACTTGAACATGGTTATACCAGTGGTTCTCAAACTTCAGCGTGTATCACTATAACCTGGTGGGCTGTTAAACAGATTGCTGGGCCCCGCCCCAGAGTTCCTGATTCAGCGGATCTAGGGCAGGACTTGAGGATTTGCAGTTCCAACACGTTTGTTGATGCTGCTGGCCCTGGGGCCAAACCACTGCTGTGGACACTTAGCCTCAGAATTCAAGTGCAAGGTTATTCTCCTCCATCTTCAGCAAACAAGGTAAACTGGCTTTATTTTCTGAATAATGAATGTGTTTTCTCCCATGGCAGCCAAAGATTTGATGCCATAATGACCAAAAGAAAAAATCAAACCAAGCCTGCTGCCGTCGAGTCGATTCGGACTCATAGTGACCTTATAGGACACAGGAGAACTGCCCCAGAGGGCTTCCAAAGAGTGGCTGGTGGATTTGAACTGCCATCCTTTGGGTTAGCAGCCTGAGCTTTTAACCACTGCACCACCAGGGCCCCCCATAATTACCAGTGTATGATAATTACAGCGTAATTCCAGTTGATTTTGTTTTGTTTTATTATCCGTGTATTTTTTGCAATCAGTAAGTGCTGTTGTTAGTAGTGTATAGTTTGTGACTTGGAAGAATTATTCACAAGTTGAAATTCCAAGTAAAGTGTTGCTTTACCTGCATGTCTGCAAGAATGTAATAAAAATCATAAAGGGAATTTGGAATTTGCCTTGGAATTTCTCACTTGAGGGATGTATGTCCTTAAGCTAAAAAGATGGGGAGGAAGTCCATGTTTGGATGTATTTGCCTGCAGTTTCTGTCAGGATAAATTCTGAAAGAGGAGTGTGGGAGGGCTTATCAGTTTGACAGATTGGAGGGCCCACAGCAAAGATCTGGATTTGTCTTGTTAGTGATTGAACTTGGATGGGGGTCAGAATGGGTCCCTGCAAAGGAGAATTCGAGAGAACCAGCATCAAGCTATCCATACCCTGATTTGAACTGTCTTTCCCAGAACTATTTAACTCAAAGACTTACCTGGGGATTATAACATCTGTATCATTTCTTTAAATGGATTGTACAGTTGAGCGGAGGTAGTTTAAAAAGAAAATGTGTCAGGTTAACTGAAAAAAAAGGTTTTCACAGTTGAAAATAAACTGGATATAGTTACAGTAGATTATTAAAAAAAACCTTTGACAAGTCTGTAAGTTCTTTTGTGTGCACAGTGTCATTTTAGATCTTTACTAAAATGTTTTCAAATTTAGTGACTTTAGTAATTGCAGGGTAGAACCCAGTATGTCACTGTTATTACCCTGATCTAGATCCTCAGTAAAATTATCTGAAAAGTTTAAGCCCACAAAGAAGATGCTAGTCCTCGTGCTCAAACACTGAGCTTGTAAAGAGCTCCTACACTGTTTGTTCAATTCTAGAGATTCTTGCCCATTTGTTCAATACTTATCTTATCATGTGACTTTGACTTCAACCTGCCATTACTGTTTTTGCCGTGTGAAAACCCTGAAGACCCCGGCCTCTTTCCCCGAAGTGCTTGTGAATTCCCCCACCTGAGCCGCAGCAATTGCTTCCCCAGGAGCAGCAGCGTGAGTGTAAAGACAGAGCAGCACATACTGTGGGGGTAGAACCCTCAGCTCATTCACCTGCAAGATAAAGGGAGATGCTGAGAAGGAATGAAATAGCAATAGGAAAAAATAGCAACTGTCAACAGAGGGACTGACAGCTAGGATTGTCAAAAGTCCTCCCCCAGCCCTTCCTACCCACGTTTATTTAATGATAATAATACAGAAAGCAATGGAGAAATATGCTGCATCTTTCAGGAGAGTTCCTCCTTCATATTAAATACTTCTTTGTCTTCCTGAGCTTCTAGGATTCAACTCTCCCTCTTGCTCTCTCTGCTGTATTTTATTTATTTTCTTCCTTGATGTCATATCCCTAAGCCACGAGGATTCCAAGATTGTATAATGGTATGCATACAGTTATTTCTACAGTTAGTGACTTATTTTCTTTTTATACATTGTGGCCTGTGAATAATGATCCAGATTCAATTTTTATGTATCTATTTTTGATTCCTCCTGTTTTCTATTGTCACTTTTTTATTTCCTGTACAATTGTGCTTGTCCACCACTCTGATTTATGCTTTCTGGCTCGCCAGTGGTTTTCCCTGGGACACTAATCAATAACAAATGTATCAGGATACTGCTGTCCAGAGACTCTGGCTAGCCCCTCCACCTCTGTTTACTTCTTTATTGCTGTCCGTATGGTTTATTATAGCACTGGAGTCATTGTTTTTACACAGCATAACATAGCCAGCTTTCCCACTTTTTTTTTTTTTAATTTAGCAGTTCAATCCAGTTGCTGTTCACTAGTGAAGAACAGTTTTATGTTCTTTTTTTTTTAGCGTATGCTAATTGCCCTGGAAATAGGACTATGGCACAGGCAAATGCCATCTCTCAGGAACCAGAGGTAAAAACCTGAAGGCTGGAGAAATTGCTTTGCAGATATATTAAATGACTAACACACAGAATAGAAGCATCCTGATAGTAAAGGGAAAATTTAGACTTAGAGCCAGAAAAACAGGTTTTAAATGAATAATTCTTTTATAATGATCAGCACAAAGCTGGTTCCTACAAGGTAGGGGTTAAAGATGCCCCAAATGTCCAACTTTTCCAATTGTTATACCACTCCATCATCTCTACATCAACTACTCCCCTTCCCCTCAGGACTCTCCTTCCTGTCTGTGGGTTCAGTAATTCTCTGCAATGTCTCACAAAACTCAGGAACCATACTGACGGTGAGGTGGTTTATTAGGGAAGAAACAGGGTACAACTCAGGATCTGAATCCACTTGGAAGTAACAGGAATAACTCAGGATGCAGTTCTTTGATCAGGACAGCTTCTTCTTACCTGCTGCTACTGGGCCTTGCTGGAGGCCTTCTTGGGCAAGTGTTACAACTCTTAGCTCTGTGGGTTGGCAAGGCCCACCGCTGCCATCTTGTGCCAGTCTCCTTGTTCCTGCTGACTCATGCAGCTATCGCTCTTATACTGCTGTGCTGCTGTCTCCGGCTGTCTTCTGTGTTATAACTCCTCTCTCTCTTTGTCTCCTTTTAAGCCTAGTGGCAGGGCAAAACTGACCAATCCCCTCATTAGGGTTCCATGCACCTTATTGACATTATTAGCAAGCTATCCAATCCTCTTGGCGAGCCACAAGTACCTCATCTGTGTAGTCTGACCCAGTCATTTGGTAGGGGTTACAAAAACTACGGCTAGAAGGGCCATATTAAGTAATTCACTGCACCACAGGTTTATAATCCGGTTTTTCTATTTGTTATCCATGTAACCTTAGGTGCATTGCCTAATCTCTTAGAATTTTTTTTTTTAATTTGGAAAATGGAAAGGGTGTTTGTCCTGCACTCTTCCCAAGGTTGCTATGCAGACAGAATGAGATTTTGTACATGAAAGTAGCCTGCAAATTGCAAATGCTTTTATCAATGTAAACTACAAATTCAAACTGTCATCTCGTTTTTAACCAAGAGCTAGCACACATTTGATTGTGTTATGAATGTTCTCTTTCACATGACGTCTACTTTCTCCACATGCTGTGATACTAGGACACTCAGCTGTGTTTCTGTGGATGCACACACTCTGTGGCTGCTTCCTTTCTGGGAAGAAACCCCGGGTTGCTGAGCAAACTCCTCAGAGCTCACTGAATAGTGTGTAGTTAAGACCATAGGCTTTGGGGCCAGACACACGTGGGCTTGAATCCTGAACTGCCATAGCTATGTGATCTTGGGCAAGGACCCCAACTTCTCAAAGTTTGAGTTCTGTCATCTGAAAACTGGAACAGTTGTTTCCTTAGGATTCTTGAGAGGCACTGTGCCCAACTTCTAGTATATATTCAATAGTCATAACATCATGGGAAGGCAAATAATAGTGAGAAGGCAGGCCAGGAGTAACATCAGAAGGCAGGTAGGAAGAGCTGCTTGCTGCAAACCTTGTTCTATTAATCAGAAAACATTATCTCAAACCCCTGTGTTTAAGCTTCTGACCTCCTGCTCTTGGCTGACTGTCTGGGTCTGTCCTGGTTCCCCTTGAGATGAAATGCCTGGGGCCTAAGCTTGGGCACCCTATTGGCGACGGAGGGAAAGACACAGCTCTTGGTGTTGTGGAGTTAAGGCTTTGTGGAGTTGAACGGTTCAGAGGTTGTGAGCTAGGATTGTCAATGTCTTTCGTGCAGAAGCAACTCTGAAAGCTCAGCTAATGCCTACAACTGCTGTTACCATAGAGAACTCTAACCCCCCTTTGTAGCAGCGGCATCGTGATGTGAATTATTACTCAGTGAAACAAATAAATGGTTTGAGGTGACAAAGTATATGAAGAGCTTTGCTCTACACTGTTCTTAATCAAAAGGGACTGAAGGCCAAATGACGAATGACGGAAACCCTCTTAGGAAGAGACTGACAGTGCCAAGAAGTCTTCTTTGACAAGTCTTGCTCTTGTCAGTTTTAGGCAAATTAGCAAGTTCAGATAGGTGGCAACTATTCCTGTCTTTCCAGCTGTGGTGATTCTCAGGCTCAGTGTGATACTTTTAGCTGCTTGCCTGATCAAAATGCCTGAAAGCTTTATCCATTTCTCCAGGGTATCATTAAAAAGAAATGGAAGTATATCCACTAGTTCCTGCCAATCTTTCCCATCATATGCTATGTTTGACTGACAAGTGACACTCTTCCTCACAGTATGGGGGAAGCCCAGAACTAGCCTCTGGTCCTTACAGGGAATGTGAAGATCCCAAGATCTTTTTTAAGGAAGCCATTATTTTTTTTAAAGAAGCCATGTTTCTAAATGAGAGAGCCTGCTGTTCACTCTTAGCTCTCATTTCATTCTGTTTCCGGAACTCTCAGTGTCAGCTGTATTCTAAAACTTTTGAGTTACTGTTGGGGAAATAGCATCATACGTTTTCTCTGCCTTGGATCACGTTGTATCTGGGGGTATAGAAAGAAAACACAGAGAATTAAATTCTTTATGTCAACTTTGGCTTGTATTGTTGGTAACATGGTGGTTGAGAAATAGTAGTTTATTCATTACCTCATCATTTCCCGTTCGGGTCCTAACTACTGTTTGCTTGTCTCATGAATACAGTGTTTGGATTTCTGTGTGGATGAGGCTGAAGTGAGTTGTTGGATGGGACCAATAAATAGAAACAAGAAGAAACCATTCCTTTTGGACTTTACAATACTAATTTCTTGTCAGTACACAAGAATGCATAACGTGATCTTTGTATTTAGCTTATACAACACATACAAAAATGATTGAGAACTAGCCAAGTTCTCATTGGCTAATGCTTTTGTAGGCTTTCTCATCTCTGCTTAGAAACTGTTGATTGGCTCCATTAAGAATACAAATTGCTGCTCTGGATGTTTTCATCCCTAGCGGACTCTGTGATGAATGTTCAAAGATGTTTCCATTTCCTTCTCTTCTCTGCTTGAATTTCTTGCCAGATTACCTAGCTTCTACTTTACTGAAAAGTCAAAGAAGGCTTTTAATTTCTTTTATCTTTACCATATAATATCCTAGTACTTTTATTCTTAATTTCTTTCTGATTCTTTAAAAGAAAAGGGTCAGCAAACTATGGTCCCCACCTGTTTTTTATAAATAAAGTTTCATTGGAACATCATCATACTTATTCATTTATGTATAGTCTATATTCCCGTGCTACAACAGCAGAGTTGAATGTTGGGACAGAGATCATGTGGCCTGAAAAGACTAAAATATTTACCGTCTGACTCTTGACAGAAAGTGTGTCTATCCCTGCTCTAAGGAAATAGTGACTGTCTTCCTTACAGAAACCCCAGCCTCCATCCCAGTTGGTGGATCCCAGCTCCTCCTGACAAACTCCATTAGCTGTCTCCATCAGTCTCCTCTGTCTTTTTTACATCTTCAGTTGTTCTTCTCTGTTAACTCTTTCTCCAGTGTTCAACTTAGGTTTACTTTCATTAAGAATGGTTCAATTCCTTCCCATGACATAAAAATTCCTGGAGGAGGAGTGATTGTAAAGAATTATTTCAGCCTGGCTCTAATCTAAGACCCTTCTGCAGAGCACCTCCAATCCAAGTATTCAGTCATGCTGATGTGCCCAAGATGTACCCACCCTCAGGCCAAATGGTATTTTAATACTCAGACACCTCCATGCTTTTGCGTATGTCAATCACCTGAAATAGCCTCTTCCCATTCACTTGTTTGCTGTTTCAACCCTTCTTATTGTCGCTGCTGTATGCTGAAGAGTCAATAACCATACTATCCTCAAAAGTGAGCTGACGTGATGCTGTTTTTCCCTTATAAATTTTTTTCTTATTCCTCCTAATCTATTCTCTTTTCAAACACAACCCCCTCCAAGCATTTTATGAGTCCTCTTATGATATTTATCACATTCTGCTTTGCATTTCACATATTTGTGCATTTTTTTCTTCCCTCTCCTCACCACAGCAACGGCAGAATCCTTGCCTTATTTATTTTTGATGTCTTTATAATACCTGGTGCTATTTAGAGCCTGCCTGGATTCTATCAGATTAGCTTGGATTTCTCTTACCAGGAATGTGAGACCTTTGTGAATAAAGGATTTGAAGTTTTCTAAGGCATTTTCCCTGAAATAATATGTATAACACCCTGAAGAATAGATGCCATGCACACCTCAGATTTTGCCTTTTGGATATTATGTCAGTTTTTATGAAATTCAATCTCTATTTATGGCACTTTGAAAAAATGTTAGCCCTGCTTGATTTTTTGTAAGCAAGTCCTGTTATTCCATGAATCTGTGCCCTTCACAGAAATGCCACGATGCTTATATACACACTTGAACATTTTTACAACTGAGGAGCTTTAACACTGAATTTGCATGATAATGCCTACAGAATTTCATTTATCCTTCCTGGTGAATTCATCAGTTTAAATTTTGAATTGTTAATGAGCACTGCTTCTTCAAGGGAGTGAGCTGGAGAAAATATTAATGTATGTCACGATTTTTGGGGGTATGTGTGTGATTTCAGGAAGATGGTTATACATGCCTTTTAGAGGTTTTTCTTGGAGGCATACTTTGTGTGAAATTTAGACCACCAGCTTAATTTTTTTTTTTTTTAGCTCTGCGATTCGTCCTGTGAAGTTAAGTCATTTAATTCCTCTTAATGGTTGGTCTTTAGCTTAGCAGGTGGCAGTCTGGTGCTCACGAAGCCAGAGTCCTGGCTGCAGTCCTCTCACAGATCAGCATGCTCTTCTGTTATACGGGCAGAGATTTCAGCCATATCCCTGACCAGCTGTCTGTAAGCGTGGGCAGTTGGAAACAAAGGAAACTAGTCAACAGTGTGGATGAATCTCTACAAATTCATTCTTTGAGGGAATAAAACCCACTCATGACATATTTGTCATTCTAACCTTGTTGAAGAAGATGGAAGACAAAGATCTGGTGACTTAAGAGAAATATTTGTCAAATTTTACCTTAGTGTCGATTTGCCCTTTCTTTTGGGCTCTCCAACTTCCTGGTTTGCAATCTACTGTCATATAATATAAAAAAACCAGTTGCAATGCTCTACATCCAAGTTTGGCAAGTAGCATGCGGGGTTTTAAAAGCTTGTGAGCGGTCATCTAAGATAAAACTATTGGTCCCTACTTGTATGGAGCAGAAGAGAATGATAGAAATCAACAGATCACAGAAGAAACCAATCCACAGGACTAATAGCTCACATGAACTGGAAACCCTGGTGGCATAGTGATTAAGTGCTATGGCTGCTGACCAAAAGGCCAGTATTTCAAATCTACCCAGCACTCCTTGGAAATGATGGGGCAGTTCTACTCTGTCCTATAGGGTCACTATGAGTCGGAATCGACTCGATGGCAACGGGCAATGGTGTTTAATAGCCTACACAAACTACAACCTCTTCAAACCTGAGACCAAAAGAACTAGATGGTTCCCGGCTACCAGTAGCCAACCATTCTGACCAGGGACACGATAGCAGGTCCCAGATAGAATGGAAGAAAAATGTAGAACAAAATTCAAACTCCTTTAAAAGGCCAGACTTACTGGACTGATAGAGACTAGAGGAACTCCTGAGACTACTGATTGTCTTAACATAAACTTTGAACATGGAATTGAAGCTATTTCTGCAGATCACCTTTCAGCCAAATAATAGATTGGCTTATAAAATAAGTAGTATCATCCGTGAGTAATTTTCTCCCTTAAACAATGAACTATATGAGACCAAACAGTCAACATTTACCCAAAAGCAAGAGTGAGAGACAAGGAAGGGAAGGAAAGCTAGAATAATGGAAACAGAATGAAAATAATGACAATGCTGACACATTGTAGTCAATGGCATGGAAAAATTTGTATAAAAATTGTTAAAGGGAAACCTAATTTGCTGTGTAAACTTTCACCTAAAACACAATAAAATATTTTTAAAAAATGGTTGAAATGGAAAATGTTGACCAAAATGTATTAGTAGTTATCAGGGACAGGGGGAGGCAGAAAGGTGGGTGTTAACAGTGATGGAAAAATTGAACTGATTAAGGATAAGGTTGCACAGCTGATTATTGTAACTGCTGTCAATAAGTTGTACACCTATAAAAAGTTGAATTGGCAAAAGTATGATAGATATATTTACAACAATGACTAAAAATAAAAATAAAAAGAGAGAGTAGCTGCTGAGGCTGCTTATGTACAACCAAAAACCTCACAGGATTTGGTTCCTTGATTTGGAGGATTAGGGTTATGGTTTCACGGGACATCCCAGTTAATTGGCCTAATAACACGTTTAGTGCTTCTGTTCTACCTCCTGGTTCACTACATACTGCCTGGGGTCTTAAAAGCTTATAAACGGACATCCAAGGCACAATGATTGGTCTCTATTCATCCAAGGAAGAAGGAGAGTCAGGAGTAGGAGGAGAATATGGAATGTGTGGCTAATTGCCTCCATGAAAAACCACCTCCTTTGCCATAAGACCAGAACCAGATAGTGCCTGGCTACCATTACTGAACATTTTGATCAAAGATTCCATAGAAGAATTCTGATCAAATGAGGTAAAATATCTGTCAAATTCTTATGGACTCTAGACTTTCTGGAGCCATGGAGGGTAGATGAACCCCTGAAACTAATTGCCCTGAGATAATCTTTAAACCTTAAACCAAAAACATTCCCTGAAGTCTTCTTAAAACTGAACAATAGTTTAGCTTAACTAGTAAAAAACAGTCTGCCTTCAGCATTATGCTGTTTTAAGAACTATCTATTCGGGATCAAACTGACAACAGCAACTCAAGAGATTAGATAGAAACCTTAGGGAGCAGTGAGTTTATGTTAATGGGGGAAGAACAACTCAGAAAAGGAGGGTGAGAATGGCTGCACAACTCAAAGAATGTAATCAATGTCACTGAATTATACATGAAGAAACGGTTGAATTGGTGTATGTTTTGCTGTGCATATTCTCAACAACAAGAAAATAAGTTTTTAAAAAAGAAAGAAAAGAAAAACAGTTGCTGTGGAGCCGATTCCAACTCATGGCAGTCCCGTGTGTGTCAGGGTAGAACTGTGTGCCATAGGGTTTTCAATGGCTGATCTTCTAGAATTAGGTTGCCAGGCCTTTCTTTCAAGGTACTTCTGGGTGCATTCAAACCTCCGGCATTTCTGAGCACGTTAACCATTTGTACCATCCAGGGACTCCATCTTATCATATAAGTGTAGTTAAATCAGTCTGTTGTTGTTGTTGTTAGGTGCCTTCTAGTCAATTTTTTACTTGTAGAGACCCAATGTGACAGAGTAGAGCTACTCAACAGGGTTTTCTAGACTGTAATCTTTATGGGAATAGATTGCCAGGTCTTTTCCCCTGCAGATCCACTGGTATGTGTGAACCACCGACATTTTGATTAGCTTAACTGTTGTGCCACTAGGGCTCCTTTAAATCAGTCTAGGTGATTTAAATAAGAGGAGAATGGAGGCGCAGCAGCCCAGTGACACTTTTTTAAAACACTAATATGTATTTGACCCTGGTGGTGCAGTGGTTAAGAGCTTGGCTGGTAAGCAAATGTTGGCAGTTTGAATCCACCAGCCATTCCTTGGAAACCTTATAGGGCAACTCTACTCTGCCCCGTAGGGTTGCTGTGAGTCAGAACTGACTTGATGGCAACAGGTTTGGTTTTTATAATATGCATCTAGTCAAAGAAACAGTGACATAAGCATTACTGGTGTTAAACTATAGTTTTTAGCTAGAAGCAACCATAGAGATGAACTCTCTTTACTGGCCCAAAGTGATGAGTGGCTTGATCCTAGACCACAGAGCTGATGATGAACCAGGACTTAAACCCAAAGTCTTTCCTCCAAGTCCAGTGCTTTTTCTCCTATACCATACAATTCTGCCCCTGTCATATGAGATTTTGCCTTCATGTTCCATTAAAATGTGTTCTGACCAACAAATTGAAGGCATGACTCTACCATACTTCCCTGAAATCTTCCTTTAAATATTTGCTATGCACACTGTCTTTGCGTTCCATTAAAATGAGTTCTAACCCACAAATTGAAGGTATGACTCTACCAGGCTTCCCTGCAATCTTCCTTTAAATATTTTCTACACTTACTGGGATCATCATTACTCTTGGGTATTTACTCTACACCCCCAATCCAAAATAGCTGACATTTACTGAGTGCTGACTGTGAGCCAGGGTGCCCTGTTCTAAGAGCTTACATGTACTAACTCATTTAATCCTCACAAAAGCCAATGCGATGAATGTTGTTATTGTCTGTCTTACAAATAATAGTTTGGCAGACTCCGGCAATATGACCCAGAGCCTATACTCTGAACACTATACCATGAAACATCTCTTCAGGAGCCACATGTACATCTTTGTAGGAGCCACACAAAACTGTGTGGGTTAATCCTGCCCAATGTGTGGCCACTGACTAAGCCTGTACCAAAAAATAAAACCAAACCTGTTGCCGTTGAGTTGATTCCAAGTCATAGCAATCCTATGAGACAGAGTAGAACTGCCCCATAGGGTTTCCAAGGAGTGACTGGTGGATTCGAACTGCAGACTTTTGGTTAGCAGCCAGGCTCTTAACCACTGTGGATCATTAAAATGTTGCTTTGAGACTTTCACCTCCTTGTTTGCACATGGTAATGCCGATTGTCCCAAAACACAATGGCTAATGGCCACCAGATTAGAACTTGGTCATCTTCAAAAGGGAGTCTCTTTGCTGATTCAGAGTAGGATCAGCTGTGTCTCAATACAGTAAGCTTATTCCCAGTCAGATACTGGTGTCCTTTGTATGAAGGGTTAATTGTAAATAGTACAAAGCTGTGAGAAAACTCAACAATCTGGTGAATGTTCTTCCAGTGTATCAGTCCAGGTCCTAAACTCTCTGGAGAATTTACCTGCTTCACAATATTTTCTGTCCGGATTGTCTAGAGTCAAAGAAATTCTCTGGCATTTAGGATACATTGAATTTCTCAAAACAATTTTGAAATTACCTAACCAGGTGCCTTGCTTGGGCATTAATAACCAAACCAAACCCGTTGCTGTGGAGTTGTTTCCAACTCATAGCAACCTTACAGGACACAGTAGAACTGCCCCATAGAGTTTCCAAGGCTGTAAATCTTTATGGAAGCAGACTGCCACATCTTTTACCTGATAAGTGGCTGGTGGGTTCGAACTGCCAATCTTTCAGTTAGCAGCTGAGAATTTAACCTCTGTGCCACCATGGCTCCTGCTTGGGTATTAGGAAGATTTATTTTACCTTGTGATACAGTCTTAGCAGGGGAAGACCTCAGGGCAATGGGAGCAGATGGCTGTGTGATGTTTACCCAGGAAAATCATAAAGTCTGTATAAATGAAGGTGATCTGGGGGTGGGAGAAACCGCAGAGGCTTAAATGGCAGAGGGAGGCTTGCTACAGACGTTACATGAGCTGTGATAGAACTGGAAGGCTCTGAACCACTGAGCAGTTGTCAGCAGGGCACTGGGGTGGAAATCCCTAGGCTGGGAGGATGTGATAGAGTGCGTCATAGCTTAGGTTCACACAGCCACAGAGCTGTGAGTTTCACAGAGATTGATAAAATACTTTGATTTCCCCCAATCACATCTGTTTATTAATTCCTAAATCAACATAGATTTGCATGTTTTGTTTTGAGGCTGAAAATGTATGTTTTGAGACCAATTCAAGTATATTATCCTGTACCATCTCCATTTGGGGGAAACAGATATAATTTCATTTGGATGAATGTTTTGCCTGCATTTTATTTGGTCTTAAGCCTGTTTATTTGTGTTCTCACCTGGCCAACTCTTTGCATGAATTCCCATCAGTCAATTGACTCTTCTTAACTGCTTTCTCTTCCTCCCTTCTCCAAATCCAAAATTTCTCAGAGGAAAATTCAACAACTGAAGCCAAGGTGGAAGGGATTGAAGGCTCAAAAAAGATAATACTCTCAGAACTTAGAAATAATTTCAAAGATCACCTTCTAACATCGAAGCTCGTAAGGATCTTCATGAAGTGGTTCAGATTAGTGGTCAGTAGAAGTAGCCACCCTAGGGAAAGATTAAAGACTGTGTTCTGGATGCTATTACAATACCGTCAAATTTATCATGGGATTGGTTAGCAGCCCGATGCTTAACCACTGTGCCACCAGGGCTCCCATGGGATTAAAGTGCCTTCCAAAACCTACCTGTACATATGCATGGTTGCATACACATACAGACAGAGAGAGAATGAATTAATAAATATGGGAATTTTTTAAATTTTATTTTCTTGACAGTGAGAATGGGCCTCCACCCTTCCTGGAAAAGACCCACCTTTGTTGAAAGACTGTTTTTTATAAACTCGCCCGGTTGGAGGCTGAACCCTCAGTATCTGTAGGATGAGCTGGTGCTCAGGTTAAAAAAGACCAGCCGCGCTGCATGAGAAGGGCAATAGATTATAAAGTGCCAGAAGAGGAGTAGACCCTGTGAGGTGGGGCCGTGGAGAGAGAAGCGAGGGAATGAAAGCCCCTAGTGGTGCAGAGTGAGGGAGCTGGGCAAAGAGGTGTCTAAGGGGAATTCTGCAACTACTTTTTGAAAGGGAAATTTTTGAATATATATTACATACTAGCGTAATGGGCCCTATGTATAGTAGTTTCCTAGGGCTGCTCTGACAAAGCACCACAAATTGGGTGGCTTACAGAAACAGAAATTTATTGTCTCACAGTTCTGGAGACTAGGAGTCTGAAATCTAGGTATTGACCATATCAGTTCCTTCTGAGGGCTCTCAGGGAGAATCTGTTCCATGCCTCTCTCCTAGCTTCTGGTGATGGCAGGACATCCTTGGGGTTCCTTAGCTTATAGGTCACTCCAATCTCTGCCTCGATGTTCACATGGTCATCTTCCCTCTGTTTCCCTGTTTCTGTGTATCTTCTTTTATATGGACATCAATCATATTGGATTAAAATCCACCCTACAACAATAAGACCTCATATTAACTGGTAACATCTTCAAAGACTATTTCCAAACAAGGTTACATTCACAGATGCCAGAGGTAGGATTTCAGTATATCTCTTTGGGGGACACAATCCATAATACCATGTAACCATCACCTAGCTTCAGCAATTATCAACACATGACCAACCTAAACTCCAACTCACTCTTCCCTTCCCCATTCATAAATGTTTCAGTATGTATCTTTAAAAGATGTTGTTGCTAGGTGCTATCGAGTCAATTCCGACTCATACTGACCCTATGTACAATAGAACGAAGTACTGCCTGGTCCTTCACCATCCTCACAATCATTGTTATGCTCAAGCCCATTGTTGCAGCCACTGTGTCAATCCATCTAGTTGAGGGTCTTCCTCTTTTTTGCTGACCCTGTACTTTATCAAGCATGATGTCCTTCACCATGGACTGATCCCTCCTGATAACATGTCCAAAGTATGTGAGACATAGTCTCGCAATCCTTTCTTCTAAGGAGCATTCTGGCTATACTTCTTCCAAGACAGATTTGTTAATTCTTTTGGCAGTCCATGGTATATTCAATATTCTTTGCCAACATCGTAATTCAAAGGTGTCAATTCTTCTTTGGTCTTCTTTATTCATTGTCCAGCTGTCACGTATGAGGTGATTGAAAACACTACAGCTTGGGTCAGGTGCACCTTAGTCTTCAAAATATAAGACTTCTTTTTTGACAAAACTCTAGTATCATTAACAATTTAAAAAAAACTACAACTGCAATTCCTTCATATCATCAAATATCCAGTGTGCAAAGTGTCTTATAACTGTAACTAAGCTTTATATTACATACCATAAAAAGAAGTGCATAAAGTTTAAGGGTACAGCTTGATAAATTTTTATGAATAAATGCATCCCTATGACCAGGACCCAGATGAAGCAGGATTTTACCAGCACTCTAGAAGCTCTCCTCTTCCAGTGAGTATCTCACTCAACAGTAACCGCTATCCTGATTTTGAATTTTATATAAATGGAATACATAGTATACACTCTTTATGCTTGGCTCAACATTACATTTGTAAGATATAATTGTTTAAAGTGCGTTTGAAGCAAGATCCAGGTGTTGTACTTGGTTGATATGTATCTTAGATTTCTTTTTTATGTTCTTCCTCTTTGTCTTTTTCAACTTGCCATTTGTTTTTTTTGAAGAAACTGAGGCATCTGTCCTTATAGAATTTTCACATGTTGGAATTTGCTGATTCCTTCCCTGATGTTGAACATGTCTATCTCTGTATTTCATTCAAACTGTGAGTTAGATCCAGAGACTTGATCAGACTGATTTTTTAGTAAGAATATAAAGAGCATTTTTAAAAGCAATTCCCCTCCATCTCTCCTATGAGACCAACAATAAATTTTACATTATTTTTTAATCCACGTGGATGAAGTGATCATTTATTTAGGGAACTCTAAGAAGAGGATGCAAACAGAGCTGATATATGGGATACAAGTGTATATAAGTAAAAAGGACCAAAAATACATATCAAAATGTTAACAGTAGTGGTGTGTTAAAGTGAAGAGATTATGGATGTGTCATCAATAGTTTTCTTTTATGTGATTATATTTTATAGTAAAAATGTTAAAAACTAATAAAAACTGACATGCCTAAGGACGAAATTTCCCTGGCAGACATATTCCCATGGTGGGGAGAACACAAGAAGCCAGAACATCCTGGTCTGCCCTCCAGACCATCTGGCTTCCCTCACCTTGGCTGTGGGCACCATGGAACTTTCTGGTCTTCATTTGGCTTTTCAAGTTGGCTATTGTTATGGATTGAATTGTGTCCCCCCCAAAATATGTGTTGTAAATCCTAACCTGTATGCTTGTAGTTTGAAGCCCTAGTGATTCAGCGGTTAAGAGCTCGGCTGTTAACCAAAAGGTCGGCAGTTTGAATCCACCAGCTGCTCTTTGGAAACCCTATGGGCCAGTTCTACTCTGTCTCATAGGTTCGCTATGAGTCAGAATCAACTGGACGGCAACCAGTTTGGTTTGGTTTGGTATATGCTTGTGGTTATAATCCCATATGGGAATGGGTTGTCTTTGTTATGTTAATGAGGCAGGATTAGTGTAGGGTATATCTTGAATCAATCTCTTTTGAGATATAGAAGACATTATATGTAAGCTAGCAAGCAGAGATAGGGGAAGACAGATGCCAAGCCACATGAAGATTGCCCAGGAGCAGAAGCTCACAACAGACAAGGATCTTCTTCCAGAGCTGACAGAGATAGAAAGCCTTCCCTTAGAGCTGGCACCCTGAATGCAGACTTCTAGCCTCCTATACTGTGAGAAAATAAGTTTCCATTTGTTAAAGCCATCCACTTGCGGTATATCTGTTATAGCAGCACCAGGTAACTAAGACAGTAATTCTGCGAGAAGAGGATACAATTAGCATTCCAGTCCACTTGACAGATATATTTCTAGTATTCCATGATACATTAATTTGCCCTTGTGGAACATATGACTGATTTCCTAGGATAAGCTGATAAAAGCAACTTTCTGAACCTCTTACAACTGAGGGCCAGACTCTGCAGCGTGAGTTCCTCAGCAAAGCACCGACAAGCTGAGGGTTTCTTTCCAGACAGTCAATCAGTCGCTCTCTCACACCTCTTCGTGGTAGAGTGACTCCAGTTCAATTTGGGAGCCATCTGATGAAAGATACCATGTTTCCCGTCCAGTGGCGACAAGACATTACTGGAAGCATCTAAATTAAATATCAGAACAACTCTTCCTAAACCAGAAGCTTGAATAGGAATCCACAAACAAGAGGTCTTTGTTTCTGGGAACTTTAGTAAATAGAGTATGCTAGCTATAAAAGTCAGTAGTCCTCGACTTATTTAGCTGCTGGGCTAAGGGAGATTCAATGATAAACATTTACATTTTTGTTCACTGTTTTTTCTCACGGGGAATCATTGTTTTGGGGTCAGCCAGGGTGTTCTGTAGGTGAGAGTCCTTAGGTGAGATACCTGAGGGGGCTGTGCTGTGGATGTACTGAAACTGATAATACACGTTGTACAAAATTTGGTGTGCATGTATATCTTTCTGGGAAAATCATCCATAGATTCCGTCAGATTTTCAGAGGAATCCATTATTAAAAAAAGGTTAAGAACATAGAAATTTCAGATGTTCTCAGATTAATACGTAAAATATTGTGTAGATGACAAAGGGGTGGTGACCCTAGAAAATGCAGAGAGAATCAATGGATTTATATTGACTTCGAGTTAGGGAATGCTAGGAGATGTAAGGTTAGAGCTTGGTTGAGGAGCTGTGCATGAAGAAGTGAACTTTGACTTTCCCTGCAGGGCACTCGGTAGTGGGGATTCAGTAGATGAGCTTGGCCTCACCTGAATGAGTACCGCCTCCAGAGCCTTTCTTCCAGCTTTCTTCCCAAATGGTCACCTGACCCTGTTATCTCAAGTCCTTCCTGGACATTTTTGTCTTACCTATTTATATGTCAAAGGCAACCTGCATTCTTCTTGGAAGAGAAGACTTTTACATCAAATGAATTAATTGCCTCCCACTACAGGCAAGTTTTGGACAAGAAATAAAGAGAGAAGTGAACAGAGATCTCCTAAAGATAATAATTTTGTGATAAAATTTAAAGGTTAATTTATCATATAATGGAGAGAAAATAGGTTTTGAATGGTAGACAATATGGCAAAGGTTTATTTAACTTTTTGGCTCCTCTTGGTTTAGGTCTCAGTAATGCGTGTTTTTTACAATTTAAAGGGCTGTGAAATCCCTAGACATCAGTCATGTTCCGATGGAGTCAGGATTTAAAGCAGAAGGTCCAAAGTGATCACCCTTGGACTGGGTTCAGTCCACAGAGTTGGGGTGTGGGGGCAGTACAGTGTTTTCATGTTTAACTAAAAATTTGGAGCGAGCTCATAAGCTCAGCTTCTGTTGAAAAATGGAAGACATATCAGCATGATTGTGCTACATTACTGTTTGGCAATGAGCTATGGGAGCTGGAGTTCTAGTGTACTAAAATCCCGACCACTCCCCTCCAGCCTGCATCCCTCATTATGTTACTTGGGTTTTAAATTAAACCCCTGTGACTGTGTAGAGTGTTAGATGCTAAGCTTAGATTTTATTCTAGAGGCAATTGAGAGTTATGAAAGATTTTTTTTTTTTTTTTTTGTATTTTAGATGAGGGTTTACAGAACGAATTAGTTTCTCATAAAAAATTAATACACATATTGTTTTATGACATTGGTTGCCACCTCCATGACATGTCAACACTCTCCCCTTCTCGACCTTGGGTTCCCCATTACCAGCTTTCCTCTCCCCTCCTGCCTTCTCGTCCTTGCCCCTGGGCTGGTGTGCCCATTTAGTCTCAAAGTCTAATCTTTGGCTGAAGGGTAAACCTCAGGAGTGATTTCAGTACCGAGTTAAAAGGGTGTCCAGGGGCCATACTCTCAGGTTTCTCCAGTCTCCTTTAGACCAGT
>NW_004444092.1:2956107-2961755 GCF_000243295.1 Trichechus manatus latirostris
TTTTGTTCTACATTTATCTCTAGCTCTGTCCAGGACAGAGGAGATCCATTGTGATCCCTGTCAGAGCAGTCAGTGGTAGCCGGGCACCATCTAATTGTGCTAGACTCAGTCTGGTGGAGGCTGTGGTACTTGTGGTCCTTTAGTCCTTTGGACTATTCTTTCCCTTATGTCTTTGGTTTTCTTCATTCTCTCTTGCTTCAGACAGGGTAAGACCAGTGGAATATCTTAGATGGCCACTCATAAGCTTTTAAGACCCCAGACGCTACTCACCAAAGAAGGATGTAGAACATTTTCTTTATAAACTACGTTATGCCAATTGAGCTAGATATTCCCCCAGACCATGGGTCCCAAGCCCTCAGTCCAGTAAATTCGGTCCCTTAGGGTCTGAAAGCATTTTAATTGGAAAAATGGGATGATCAGGTTTATGGAGAATAGACTAAACCAAAAAACCAAACCAGTTGCTGTCGAGTTGATTCTGACTCATGGTGGTCCCTTGTGTATCATAGTAGAACTGTGTTCCATAGGGTTTTCAATGGCTAATGTTTTGGAAGTAGATCACCAGGCCTTTCTTCTGAGGCACCTCTTGGTGTATTCAAATCATTATTCTTTTGGTTAGCAGCCAAGCATGTTAACTATTTGCACCACCCAGGGACTTCAGAGAATGAACTAAATAAACCAAACCCATTGCTATCAAGTGGATTCCAACTCATAGTGACCCTGTAGGACAGAATAGAACTGTCCCATAGGGTTTCCGAGGCTGTAATCATTACAGAAGCAGATTGTCAAACATCTTCTCCTGTAGTGTGGCTGGTGGGTTGGAATCCCTGATCTTTCATTTAGCAGCCAAGTGCTTTAACCACTGTGCCACCAGGGCTCCAGATAGAGAAGGGACTAGAGGGAAG
Organism: Trichechus manatus latirostris; assembly: GCF_000243295.1. Classification (NCBI taxonomy): domain Eukaryota; kingdom Metazoa; phylum Chordata; class Mammalia; order Sirenia; family Trichechidae; genus Trichechus; species Trichechus manatus. The sequence goes on from NW_004444092.1 coordinate 2,957,010, forward strand.
TAAAACAGGAGGTAGAAAAACCAATTAAGGAGGCTACTCTAGTAATCCAGATAGGAAACAATGAGAACCTAAACTAAGACACAGCTGCTAGGACTAGAGAGAAAAACAAAATTGAGCTCTATTAAGGAAGTAGGAGCCCTGGCGTGCAGAGGTTAAAACACTCTGCTGCCAACCAAAAGGTCAGTGGTTTGAACCCACTCTGCAGGAGAACCATGTGGCAGTCTGCTTCCATAAAGATTATAGTCTTAGAAACTATGGGGCAGTTCTACTCTGTCCTATAGGGCCACTATGAGTCGGAATCGACTCAACGGCAATGGGTTTGGTTTTTTGTATTTTTAAGGAGGTAGAAGAAACGGGCTTGGTGACTAGATGAAAAATTAGGAGAGAATGGAGTTGAGTCCAGGAAGACTTAAACGGCAAGTGGAAAGTCAACGCCATTCACTAATACAGGTGATATAATAGGAGAGCAGTTTTTGAGACCATTGATACATTCTAGCTTTATCAATGGCAAGGTATTTCCAAATAAATGTAGTCTGAGGGTATTGTATAAAGCCAAGGCCCCAAACTGGGCTCCAACAACTGGTGCTGCGTGTCAGCTGTGTGATAGGCTAAACTATCATTGTTGTATTACCTTTGTTATCTTTCAAACTAAGAAGTATCATACTCTGAGGGTCTTACAGCAGTGGTTCTCCAATAGAAAGGTGAATCAGACGCGTCAGAGGAGGCTTCAAAAACTAGAGAGGCCCAGACTCCAGTCCAGACCCTCTGAATCAGGGTGGGCCTAGACAACGCATCTCCAAAGAGCTCCTAGATTGTTGTTTTTGCTTCTTCACTCGCCCTGTACCTATCTTTTATCTGGCCTGATGTACTTCTGTTAATTTACTTTTGCCTGGTTGCAGTTATTGAGTGTTCACTTTGTCAACTTAGCGTAACTCTTCCCCCCTACTTTGAACATTGCCACTCTCATTGTCCCTTTCTTATCAATTTGTAAGAAGATCTGTTTTCTGCTTGTGTGATATCATCCCTGTCCAAGAAAAGAATAAAATGTAGGCTTTTCTATTTTTATTGTACACTTAATGAATAATTTGATAATCATTGCCAAAGGAAATCAGAATTGTGGAATATTATCCATTGGCAAGATTAATTTGGTACTAATCCACTGTGGATCGTTCCTGGCATATTTCTTTCCTTTACTTCCCAGTCTGAACAGAAGAATATGCAATATAAGAAGCATGATTAATTGCTGATATGATTTAAAACAGGATGCAAAATGGAAAGAGAGAACATCTGTTTTATTTCAGTTTAGATTCAGCTCTTGAGTGTCTTTCTGCTGCCGATGATCTTGTATTATAGGTAAAGAGGCACCTCGTGATATTTTAATCCAGTCTTAATACCTCAAGTATTCCACTTAGAGGAGAAGCAGAAATATGACAAAACTGTGTGCTTACACATTGTCCTGCTCTCTAAGAAAGCTAATCTTTGACCCATCATGAAACCATTGGTGACCATGTAGAGGGTTATGTGACAAGTTTACTCATGGGTCTAGCTTTTTCTAGGGTAGAGACTTCTTCAGTGGACTAATGAGTACAGTTAGCTCTTTGTGTATATCAGATTCTGTTCATAAATATTTGAAGCTTTTGACCCTGAAACATTTTTCATAACATGTGGAGTATTTACTTGGGAGAAGACTGGAAAAAACCTAATCTATGACTCTCTCTAAACTTCAATGACATCTCAAAAAGAGTTTATAACTAACATTGCTGACATGTGCAGTACACAAATCCTTTCAGATCTTCTAAAACACTCTCGCAAGTATTCTCTGTCTCTCTCTGGGAAAACACTGCCTGGTCCTGCGCCAACCTCACAATCGTTGGCTGTGCTTAAACCCATTATTGCAGCCACTGCGTCAATCCATCTTGTTGAGGGTTTTCCTCTTTTTGGCTGATCCTCTACTCTACCAAGCATGATGTCCTTCTCCAGGGACTGATCCCTCCTGATAATATGTCCAAAGTATGTGAGATGCAGCCTTGCTATCCTTGCTTCTAAGGAGTATTCTGCTTATTCTTCTTCCAAGACAGATTTGTTTGTTCTTTTGGCAGTCCATGGTATATTCAATTTTCTTCTCCAACACCAAATTCAAAGGTGTCAATAATTCTTCTGTCTTCCTTATTCATCATCCAGCTTTCACATACATATGAGGCGACTGAAAACACCATGGCTTGGGTAAGGCGCACCTTAGTGTTTAAGGTGATGTCTTTGCTTTTCAACACTTTAAAGAGATCTTTTGCAGCAGATTCGCGAAATACAATGCGTCTTTTGATTTCTTGACTGCTGCTTCTATGGGTGTTGATTGTGGATCCAAGTAAAATGAAATCCTTGCCAACTTCAATCTTTTCTCCATTTATCATGATGTTGCTTATTAGTCCAGTTGCGAGGATTTTTGTTTTCTTTATGTTGAGGCGTAATCCATACTGAAGGCTGCAGTCTTTGATCTTTGTCAGTAAGTGCTTCTAGTTCTCTTCACTTTCAGCAAGCAAGGCTGTATCATCTGCATAATGCAGGTTGTTAATGCATCTTCCTCCAATCCTGATGCCCTGTTCTTCTTCATAGAGCCCAGCTTCTCAGATTATTTGCTCAGCATACAGATTGAATAATCATGGTGAAAGGATACAACCCTGATGCACAACTTTCCTGACTTTAAACCACACAGTATCCCCTTGCTCTGTTTGAACAACTGCCTCTTGATCTATATACAGCTTCCTCATGAGCACAATTAAGTGTTCTGGAATTCCTATTCTTCACAATGCTATCCATAATTTGTTATGAGCCACACAGTCGAATGCCTTTGCGTAGTCGATAAAACACAGGTAAATATGTTTCTGGTATTCCCCGCTTAGTTATGCAAAAAGGAAAAAAAATTAAAGGCAAATATGTATTTTTAAGGAAATGATTCCCATATTACAGAACATAATGACTGTGTGTCGGTTATAAAGGCCTTTCTCCTTCTATTCTTAAAATGTCGTCTTTACTTTAAACTTGAAAACAAAAAGACTCTCTGGATTTTGCCAGAAATCCACAGAGAAAATTACGGATCATGATGACATAACTATTCCTCCTTTTCTTCCTCCAGGGAGTGAAGTTGCTTCACAGGATATAAGTAACTGTAACTTAGAAGACGGGAGTCCCTGGGTGGTGTAAACAGTTAACATGCTCAGCTGCTAATCAAAAGGTTGGAAATTCAAGTCCACCCAGAAGTGCCTCAGAAGAAAGCCCTGTTGATCTACTTCTGAAAAAGCAGCCATCAAAAGCCCTACAGAGCATAGTTCTACTCTGATACACATTGGGTCGCCATGAGTCGGACTTGAAGGCAACTGATTTTAGCGAGTACTGATCACCCCTCTCCCTACACCCCTTTCTCAACATCAGAACGACAGTGAGTTGTTTCAAAATATTGAGAAAGGTGTTTAAAATCACACGTCCAAGCCCACGGCTACAAAGTCATCTTTGTTCATTTGGCTTGCCCTGAGTAGGAGTGAATTTCCATGGCCCCATATTATTGTTTTCTAAGAAAATTCTAACTTTAAGGGTGTTCAAAAGGATTATTTAACATTTATATTCTCCTTTCTGAAAACATTGCAAAACAATATTTCTTGTTATTTTCCCATTCCAGTGTAACTCAGATTGTGTAATTGAGTTCTTCTTTGGTTAGCAACTGTGCAATGCTCTCTGATACCTAAAATAAAATGCTCATTTATTAAACATACTCCCTAAAAATATACCATAATTAAATTTTTAATAAGGAAAAATATTTGGATTATATTTACTATTAACTTTATTTCCAGGGGAAAAAAAGAAAAGAAAAGGGCTTTGGTCCTTGGCTAAACCACTCTGAAGCTCTCACTATTTCAGAAGCTAGGCTGAGAGTCACAATAATATCCCCATAAATGGAACTAGATTCATTGTGACATTGCTCTGCAATTATTGTCCCATTATGTTCCAGCAGGAATGTGGCCAATTTTAGTATCAGTAAATAAACAACTAATGAACACACAACTAAGAGCCCTATATATTTCTTGCTTCATGATCTAAGCTGGCCCAAGACAGAAGTAAGAGAAAGAAAAATATGCCACATGCAAATGAGCTATTAGTGTGTGTGTGTGTGTGTGTGTGTGTGTGTGTGAGATGAGTCTACTTATCCAAGCTGTGCTACAACCTAGGTAAGTGAGGAGTTGAAAGAATGCCATACTTAGAGAAAATTGATATTCAAATTCCAGTTCTTCTATTTCCTACCTGTACAACCTTGGGTAACTCCTTTCATGTTCTGGAGCCCTGTGTGTCATTGAAGAATACTAATCACCTTAGAGATTTGTTACTGTTGTTAGCCACCATGGAGTCAGCCCCTGACTTATGGCGACACCATTCACAATAGAATGTTCCCTATGATCAGTTGCAGATCAGACTGTTGTGATCCATTGGGTTTTCATTGGCTGATTTTCAGAAGTAGATCACCAGGCCCTTCCTCCTAGTCTATCTTAGTCTGGAAGCTCCACTGAAACCTGTTAAGCATCATAGCAACATGGAAACCTCCAATGACAGATGGGTGGTGGCTGTGCATGAGGTGCATTGGCCAGGAATTGAACCGGTTCTCCCTGTTAGAAGGCAAGAATTCTACCACTGATCCACTATTGCCCTCAGAGATTTATTGTTGTTAGTGTCAAAAAAAGGTTTGACTCATAGCGACCCTAC
>NW_004444092.1:2963230-2964266 GCF_000243295.1 Trichechus manatus latirostris
TCATATGCTATCTCTTGAAATGGTTGAACGTCAACTAATTCTTTTTCGTACAGTGATTCTGTGTATTCCTTCCATTTTCTTTTGATGCTTCCTGTGCCATTTAATATTTTCCTCATAAAATCCTTCAGTATTGCAACTCGAGGCTTGAATTTTTTCTTCAGCTCTTTCAGCTTGAGAAATGCCAAGTGTGTTCTTTCATTTTGGTTTTCTATCTCCAGGTCTTTCCACATGTCATTATAATATTTTACTTTGTCTTATAATATTTTACTTTGTCTTCTCTTGCTGCCCTTCGAAACATTCTGTTTAGCTTTTTTACCGTATCATTTCTTTCTTTCACCTTAGCTACTCTACATTCAAGATCAAGTTTCAGAGTCTCTTCTGACATTCATTTTGGTCTTTTCTTTATTTCCTGTCTCTGTAATGACCTCTGGCTTTCTTCATGTATGATGTCCTTAATGTCACTCCACAACTCATCTCTTCCATCATTAGTGTTCAATGCATCAAATCTATTCTTGAGATGGTCTCTAAATTCAGGTGGGATATACTCAATATGGTACTTTGTCTGTCATCGACTTGTTCTGATTTTCTTCAGCTTCAACTTGAACTTGCATATGAGCAATTGATAGTCTGTTCCACAGTCAGCCCCAGGCCTTGTCTTGACTGATGATATTGAGCTTCTCCATCATCTTTTCCACAGATGTAGTTGATTTGATTCCTGTGTATTTCCATCTGGCTAGGTCCACGTGTATAGTCACATCTTATGTTGTTGAAAACAGATATTTGCAATGAAGAAGTCATTGGTCTTGCAAAAATCTATCATGTGATCTCCGGCATCATTTCTATCACCAAGGCCATATTTTCCAACTACTGATCCTTCTTCTTTGTTTCCAACTTTCACATTCCATTCCCCGATAATTATCAGTGCATCTTTCTTTTTTTAAAATAGTTTTTTATTGTACTTTAGGTGAAGGTTTACAGAACAAATAGTTTCTCATTAAACAGTCAGTACACATATTGTTTTATGACATTGGTTAAC
>NW_004444092.1:2966368-2992175 GCF_000243295.1 Trichechus manatus latirostris
TGTATTAAGGCCTGAAGTGTTGGTCCTATTTTTTCTTCTATGAACTTTATAGTTTTAGGCTTTATATTCAGGTCTTTGATCCATTTTGAAGTAGTTTTCGTATATGGTGTGAGGTATGGGTCCTGTTTCATTTTTTTGCATATGGACATCCAATTTTTCCAGCACCATTTGTTAAAAAGACTGTCTTTTCTTCATATGATGGGCTTTGGGCCCTTGTCGAAGATCAGGTGACGGTAGGTGGATGGATTTACATCTGAGTTCTCAATTCTGTTCCATTGGTCAATGTGTCTGTCATTGTACCAGTACCAGGCTGTTTTGACTACTGTAGCTGTATAGAAGGTTCTGAGGTCAGGTAGTGCCAGTCCTCCTACTTTATTCTTCTTTAATAGAGCTTTACTTATCCTGGGGCTTCTTCCCTTTCCATATAAAGTTAATGATTAGTTTTTCCGTATCTTTAAAGAATGTTGTTGGTGTTTGGATCAGGATTGCATTGTATTTGTAAATTGCTTTGGGTAGAGTTGCCATTTTCACAGTGTTGAGTCTACCTATCCATGAGCATGGTATGTTTTTGCATTTATGTAGATCCCTTTGGGTTTCTTTCAGTAGTGTTTTGTAGTTTTCTTTGTATAGGTCTTTTACATCCCCGGTTAGATTTATTCCTAAGTATTTCATTTTTTAGGGGCTATTATAAATGGTATTTCTTTCCTGATTTCCTTTTCATCGTTCTCTTTATTGGTGTATAGAAATCCAGCCGATTTTTGTATGTTTATCTTGTCTCTGCTACTCTGCTGAATCTTTCTATTAGTTCCAGTAGTTTTCTTGTGGAGTCTTTAGGGTTTTTGACATATAGTATCATATCATCCGCAAACAGGGACAGTTTAACTTCTTCATTACCAATTTGGGTGCCCTTTATTTCTTTTTCTTGCCTTATTGCTCTAGGTAGGACTTCCAGCACAATGCTAAATAGGAGTGGAGATAAAGGGTATCCTTGTCTTGTATGAGTATGTAAGGTTGAGAAACTTATAACCAGTTAGTGCTTTGGTTTGCATCAAGGACTCAGTGTGTGTGGAGCATTAGAGCATTGTACTAGGGCTTAGGGCCTTATGTCAAAGGAAGGGGCCTAGTCTCTGCCTTCAAATTAATCTATAAGTAGAGAAATTAGTTCTGAAAGCGTGAAAACTCTCAATGTGAAACACACACACACAACTGGTCTTTGGATTTGTGTACATATAAATTATGAGAAGATTTTCTTTAGGGTTGCATTGTGGTTGTTGGTGATTTCAACTCATTGTTACCCCATGTCACAGAGTAGAACTGCCCCATGGGGTTTTCTTGGCTGCAATCTTTTTGGAAGCAGATCTCCAGGTCTTTCTCCCATGGAGCTGTTGAGTGGGTTCGAACCACCAACCTTTTGTTTAGCAGCTGAGAGCTTAACCATTTAGGCCACCAGAGCTCCCTAAGGGTTGTATTAAACCAAAACAACCCAAATCCACAGCTGTCAGGTCGATTCCAACTCATAGCGACCCTATAGGACGGAGTAGAACTGTCCCATAGGGTTTCCAAGGCTGTAAATCTTTGCGGAAGCAGACCGCCACATCTTTCATCTGCAGAGCGGCTAGTGGGTTCGAACTGCCAACCTTTCAGTTAGCAGTTTAACCACTGTTCCACCAGGGCTCCCAGGGTTGTTAGGACTCTAGATATCAAGTGATAAAAATTCAGTCTCAACTAGCTAGGTAGGAAACAGCTGGCAAATCTGAACCATGTAAAATAAAAGGCAAGGGTGGAACTGACTTGAGGACAACTAAACTAGGACTGGACTTTTTCTCTCTCAGGCTCTCATTGAATCTTTCTTTCCCATATTTGCGTCATTCTCTCAGACTAACTTCTCCACAAGGTTGTGAACCATGGCTTCCAGCAGCTAAAGGTTCACACACAGTGTTGGGACCAGAAAAGATAGAACTCTCTTCCTCTAACTCAAGGTCAAAAACTCTGGGAAGGAAATCTAATTGGCTGATTTGGCTCTTAAACCCTTAACTGAATCAGTCACTGATGAAGGTCAGGTGTGGAGGTAGGATTGGCCATTCCTATTGGACATTATTGGACTAAGGTGAGTCAGGTTCTTACCTCTTGGCCAGGAAGGTGAGGTCATGTGAGAAAATGTCAGTTCCCATTTGGGACATGTGTCTAAATCTGGGGGAGGGGAGTTCATTACCCAAAAGGAAGAAGGAAGGGGTCACATGGACAAGGCTACTGGAGAAATGCTTTGAACTAAGCAACTACTCCAAATCTGCAAACATCAAAATAGTTTAGTTTTGTTGTTATTCTTTGTAGTTAATATAGTCAGTCAAGACAGGTTAACACAGTCAAGACAGGTTAACACACACACACACACACACAAACACACACACACACACACACACCCAAAGAAAGGAATCTGTCTGAATCAAACAATTTAGGACATTTCATGTAGCAGTCCATAGTAAATCTATTTTGAACAGATGTTTAACACAAACAGTGTCATTTTTAGGGGAAAAGTCTGTGAAAATCATCCCATATAGATAAATTGCTGAAGGCTGCATAAAAATATCCATGCTTCCAATATCCGTACCTCCAATATGAGCTTATTTTTCAGCTTTAGTGCCATTGCTGACATATTTCCAAACTATATTATGGAAGCAGAGAACAAAGCTGCTTACCTTGACTTTCATCTACTTGTTTCATTCTTACTCTTAGCTGTACCTTGGATTCGAATTATGTCAAATAGATGGAGACTGCCTGTAAATATCCATCAAGTATTGCATTATTAGCAATTTCTTACTCCTACTGGATTTGAAACACAAAGCCAAAAATTGGTGTGATTTATTCAGTCATTCCATCAAATCAAACTTAGTGAACTATTGATCTGACTTCAGGATTCATGAGGTTTCTTATGCTTTTAAAACTTCTGTTTTGTACGTATACAGTCAGTAAAAGGAGCTATCCTAAGTACATCAGACAAGTCCAAGAATATATCTATTTTGTCTTAGTTACTGTCTAGCACCTCATCCCAATTAATCACCTTTATTTCTTTTCATAATTATTGCAGTATTTATTTATTTTTAATTTTTTTAAATTCATTCTACATGTTGTATTTTTTCATTTTAAGCATTGCTTCAGTTTTAGGCTTTTATTCTGTCTTCAGCCATTTCATATCTTTTGTTCCTTTCATAGGTCATTTCCTTTGTTCTTAGTAATCCTACATAATTAAGATATGTATGCTCAGAATAATGTCTTGATCACTTGCGTATATTGGCATGCTAGATTATTACTTTTTCATAAAGGAGAAGGGAAGTTAATACAGTTCAGAGAAGGAAAGCAAAGAGACACAAATTGATAAAAATCATCCATGTCTTCTTAAAGACAATACTTATCTAGTTTTAAATTATAAATTGACTTATAGAATTAGATTAACTCTTTATGCATTATGGTCTCTTTCTCTCCCTCTCCCTCTCCTTCTTCCCCCACTCCCCAAATACGAATACTTAAATTTTCTAGGAAAAGAAAATTTATTTTTCAAGTAGTTCCCAAAGGAAGGAGTGAGTCTATCTGTTCTCCTTGGAGGTGTACTTAAAAAGAAGATGTGCTTTTGCTACACTGGATTTGGCTAGGAAACCACAAATTGCTGTAACTACCAAACTCAGCCACCATCTTTCCTGAAAGAGTGAAAACTGTGAGAGCCAGAACTCAATGGGACTGCCTTGTTTTTTCAGGTCTTCCAAGTTTTCCACCTTTGACAGGGTGCAGTCTTAATCACTTTTCTATCCTCTCTATTAGTGGAAAATATTTGAGTTTTCCTTTTCTGACAGGTTTCTACCTTACACAGGTTCCAGCCTTTGCAGGTTTTACCGTAGAATGTGGAAGCAGACTTTGGAGAAATGTCCACAGAGAAATGAAGGAGAATTGGGAAGCAGGAGGCATGAAGAGGGGAAGCAGAGAGTCTTTCAGGATTTTCAAGCACGTATGCCTACATTCTGAGTCTAGAAGAGGAGATATCAGTGTATTTTCAAGTAATCGATTGAATTCCCATGACTTCTCTTTTCCTCTTTCCTTCTTAGTCACTTTTTCCTCCCTTGGTTAACCTCACTGATCCTATTGATTTGCTTCTCACCAACTAATTATAAGAATAATTTTGTGATGTGTATTCTAAATTAGTATCCTGACCTCTCTCTATTTTTCAGTCATCACATAGTGCTCATCATCATCCCTTTTCAGTCAAGAAGCTCATCATGGGCTTTCTTCCTGATAGCTTTGCCTCTCCTATGTTGAAGACAGACGTGGTTCTCGTCCTGTAGCGCACTGCCTGTAATATTAAGCACGTCCTAGTGAAGAAGTATTCTCTTCTGCAAAACTAGAAAAATAATTGGCCAAATGCTAGTTCTTCATACACTTGGTGAAAGCTATGAACTTCAATTTCTTCTTGACAATTTAATCCCAGGCTTTTAACATTTTCAATGGGTTTTATTTCCTACTCTTTCAATTATTTCTGTTTCTTTCCTCTAAGACTTCTCATTTTTCAAGATAAAGAGCCAAGGCCAGATACATCACTCTAATAAGATTCTGGCCAATGTGGGTATAATGAGAAGGTTCCCACAGTGCTTAAGTGCTAATCTTTTACTGTATTTTGTCATAACTGCTTTTTAAAATGTTACAGGAAACCTGGATTTGTGGTTTCCAGTACTTACACTCATATAATTCCTTCTGGACTCCCAGACATTCACTTCTAGAGAAACTGTTGGCCTTGGTATGGTCTCACTGCCCTTTTTTTTTAAGAATCTCTTCAGAAGAGTGTTTCCTGGAGTTGGGCCTAAAGAGAAAGCAAGGAACTCCCCACTCCCACAATGCTCCTGGTTCAGTTTGAAAGTAAAGTTAAATTGCAAGGAATTCACAGGCTTGGAAAGGTGGTGAGGAGGACCAGCTACATAGTTTTTAAGGACCCAGTACAAAATTATTAAGAATTTCAAGATGATGACAGAAGATCATTAAACCAAGTGTGACGCCCTTCTGTGGGGCCCCTATGTGACTTACAGGTAGCAAGCCCATGATGCTGGCTCTAATGGTGAGGGTCTTTTCGAGGGAGAGGATAGGGATATCATGCTATATGTTCTCTAGACACAACTCATTTGTGCCAATGAGCAAGTAGGCAAAATTTCCTATTCATTAGGAAATTAGAGTGTAATTCCCCAATTTGTAAAGTATGTTTAGTGTCCATCAAGTTGATTCTGAGTCATAGTGACCTTATAGGACAGAGTAGAACTGCCCCATAGAGTTTCCAAGGAATGGCTGGTAGATTCGAACTGCTGATCTTTTTGGTTAGCAGCAGAACACTTAACCACTGCACCACCAGGGCTCCGATCCTTCTCATAGTAAGGTTTTTTTCTTCCTCATTCAGTATCCTGACCTGAATTTACTTTTACTGAACAACTTTTTTTTTTTTGTAAAATATTGTTCTTCCCTATAAATACACATAATTACACAAAAGGAGTGCATTGAACACACCGTGGTCTATCTATTACATACAATGCTTTTCTATGCAAATATGTATAAAATATAGCCCATGCCCTCAAGGGGCTTCCTGTTGGAGGAGACAAGGCAAAAATATATGAGAACATAAATAAACATCATTTTAAAATCACTGTAGTGGACAACTCTGTAACATACAGAAGCAGTAATTGGACTTTGTCCAGTTCTGTTTTTATTTTCAGTTGCAATTTGCTGGATAGGGTGAGGCTAGCCCCTTCCCAAGCATTACTTTGTGTGTCTTAGTCCTTTGTTTGAAGGACATAGAAATAACTTAAATATCAAGCCTTACACTCATTTGGTACCTCCACTGGTCCTATCATTGTTCAGAGCTATAACAGAAGTGATGTCATAGAGTACAAAGACCATTAGATTAGGAATCTAATGATCATGTTTAGTCTGCCTCACTAGCTAATGGAGCTTAGCACACATCTCCTTTCATCCTCTTTAAACCTTAGTTTCCGCATCTGCTAAAGTAAGGTTAGTAATGCCTTCCCTGCCAACTTAGCAAATTTACCGTGACAATCAAATAGAACTAATTCCGTAAGCATGTTTAAGAGTTTTCCTTCTATATGTGATACTCTCTGAGATGCAGATTCCCAAAAAGGGTCTCTGCCCTCAAGGGTCTAGTGAAAGAACTAAGAAAAATACAGAATAAAAAAAAAAAAGTAGGAAATAATAAATTTCATAAGAGAGTTCAGACTGTATGTGAATTCAGAGTATGGAGACATTTATAGGAGGCAGGGAAGGTGTTATAAGAGAGAAGTATTGGAGCTAAGCCTTGGAAAGGTTTTGTCAGAAAGGCAAGGGGTTGAGAAAACAGATTCTAAGGAATGGAAAGAATATTACCAAAGTCAGGGATATGGGAGAGTCTACAACACTTGAGGAACCCAGAAGAAGATCATTTTGACTAGAACCTAAGGGTTGTGAAGGGAAGAAAAGGTCAGAGTTAGGTCAAGAGCCTGGACCATCTGACTGTAGGGTTAGAAGGTTTTTCAGCCTTCTGGTAGAGTTTAGATAAAGAGGAACATTATTAAATCAAATGTGATGTTGTGCTTTAAAATAATTTTAAAGCACTTAAAAATGTGAGGTTATGATACAGAAGGCTTCCAAGGCCTCCAATAAACTCTTATATCCCATTAGATGGATCACATACTACTCATGATATCCAAGTACCAGTTGGCAGTACCAGTCTGGCATTCCCTGATGTAGTGCCTACTCCTGCCAAATAATGTAGCATTTAATTCTGCCTTCCAAGGGACTGCAAAGAAATCAACCCTAATTTGTTATTTCAATGTCTAGAACAATGGAAAATAACCCAAAGATACAAAAGTAGCATTGCTGCTAGAGTCTGGAGAACTCGAAGTAATTTCATAATGACCTTAGCAAAGATGGTTGAGCCAAAGTTATCAGTGGGATTATAGTGATTAGTAATTTAAAAAATACAAGAACAACACAAGGACCTTCTGTGGAGCACTTTCTATTTTCTAGGAACTGTGTAATTGCTTTATATAGATTGTTAAACTTAGTCCTTACAATAGCCCTCTAACATAGACTTTAAGTTCATTTTACAAGTTAGGAAATTGGTATTTGGAAATATTAAGTAATTTGACCAAGACAACACAGCTATAAGGCAGTGCTGCTGATTTTCCAACCCAAGTGTTTTATAATCCAGAACCTGAGCTCTTAATAACCTTGCTATTGGTTTTAAATTTTATTCTCTATGTTTTCTAATTTTTCTACAATGAACATATATTACTCACGGACTTAAGTAATAAGTTCATTTTATGTTTTAAAAATTGCCCTAAAGGACAATATTTGCTACCTGTCTGATCCTAACTGTGGTTTCTGCTTGCACATTTTAGGATTCATAGTTTTACCAAAATAGAAGGATCTTTTCATTTTCTCAATCAAGACCACATTTTGAATCTACCCTAATGAAACACATTTAAGCTATGTTATTTCTCTGTGGCTCTGACACCAAGTCTAAAGTGTAATATTAAAAAAAACCTTGGATCACAGCTTTTGTGGAAGTGTAGGATAGGCCTGACTGCAGTGGGGATGTAGTTCTAGGGGTGACAGTGGGAGGGACACTGGCCTGAAGAGTCAGACACTGCCATCTGTTATCTGAATATAGAGAGCACGTGAGGGCCATCCCACCACCTTTCCCACTCTACGTCCCTCTCACATTTGTCAGTTTCTCCTGCCTCTTCCATGGTCCTGAGGCCCCAGGAGGGAGCAGACACTTGGAAGTCTTTCTCTCTAGGGGTCATTGAATGACGGGAATCAACGCAACCTCAGAGATAGTCTTATCTCATAATTCCCATCACAGAAAAGAAAACAAAGTGACTTGATCAAGATCTCCCAGTGAATTAATGAAAGATTTTAAAAGATGTTCTTTTATAAGCTGCAAGACATTCAGGAATAAGTACAACAAATTGAGAAAGTGCATGTACATGGTGGGAGACAGAAAAAGAGACAAGAGTCAAGAAAAGACTCTTAATATTGTATAAAGCAAACTCAGAACTACTTGCTCTTTGTTTCTATATTTATCTATTTTATAGAATGCTTGTCTTAAAAAAAAAAAAAAAAGTTAAGCCTTGAATTTCTAGACATATCCAAAGGCTAATTCTGTATATTCAACTAGGATGCAAAGCATTTTAACTCCAAACTTTAAAGAAATTTCTTTAAATGACCTGAACATGCTTGTTTTGCTTCTGCTCAGAGTCAATGTCTTTGTTCGCTCATCAGACTTATTTGGTGGGCAAACTGTCTTAGGAACCTTCCTCCTCACCAACTGTCTCACTGATTGTCATTTGAGTCTGTTAGTCACACCTCCTTAGGTGAGTGGTGGGTGGCAATTGGCAGCCTCCTTTCAAGGTGTCTACTGGTGCACGTGGCCTCCATTTCACTTTGGTAGGAAAATAACAGGATAACAATTGTCATCTACCTGTGATCTGCCTTTCTGAAGGTAGCAGTGACATCTCATTTCTGATTATACTCATTAAAAGTTGTGTTGCCAGCTTACCTGGGAGAAGCAGCACTCTCATTAGGCATGTGCTTTGTACCTGTAACATCCATTAAAATCTCATTTCACTTGAAGAAGCAGCAGCTTTTCTAATGCACATACTAAAGAAACAGATGTAGAATCTGTAGGCAGCAACTGCTGGAAAAACAGAAAATAAAATTTGGCAGCATCCAATAGAGAATGCTTGAAGCCTTCAAATGCCTTGGAGCTCAAACTGGATCCTAATTAATTGTTGGCATTCTTTGATCCTAGGGTTAGAGAGATCACCTACTAGAAATAATCCACTATATATCATGAATGCTACCGGAAAGCATTATCTTCTTGTTGAAACATTAGCAAATACTTGTCAAATCCATATGAAAAACATTTTTTAAATTAAACTTTTAGGTGTCTATAGCTTTTCTAAGGAGCACTAGTGGTGCAGCGGTCAAGTGCTCAGCTGCTAACCAAAAGGTCAGGAGTTCAAACCCACTAGCTGCTCCGTGGGAGAAAGATGTGGCAGTCTGCTCTCGTTAAGATTTACAGCCTTGGAAACCTTATGGGGCAGTTCTACTCTGTCCTAGGGCCACTATAATTTGGAATTGACTCGATGGCAATGGGTTTTTGTTTTGACAAGTAGGAATTAAGATAAAATTAGTTATTTCCATTGTTTATCAAGCATAATACAGGATGTCAAGGAAGATATATAGCCAGGGCCAGTTACTATTTAGACTAGAGTACCTTCTATTGTATCCAGGAGTACTCCAGGGTCATAACAATCCCTAAATTCTGACTCTAAGGAAGTGTGTGGGGAAAGAGGATCGATCGGCCCTCTTCCTTCTTCTCAATTTGCTTCCTCTCCTGAGTGTTTAAGACAGAGTCTTAAAAAGTCTAAATCTTTCTTTGCCGAACCCTGAACAATCCCTACTCTGCACTGCCGTGGTTAGGATGATTGCTTGGTAATTTAGCCTTTAAAGAAATACATTTAGCTGGCTGTTGAGTGCATCTTCAGAAATGATTGAAGAGTGGCTGTGGTTTAGAGGCTTTGCATAAAGTTGATTAATTCCTTACATCTTTCTCCTACTTATTTTCAGATCACTGTTAGTTGTGCTCTGCTCTCTCCTGGTCAATAGTTGTTGAGAAGAATACAGGTTGACCCCACTTACTGTGTTAGGTATCATCCTTAAAATTATGTGTATGTTAAACCATATTTCTGATTTATGACCCTAAAACTCGAAGCTCACTTCCCAAAGAGAAAAATCACCTGAATGACTTAAAATTCGAACGTTAAAGAAGCATTCTGATTTTGTAGAATCTATGTGTATTTAACTTAAAAAATATAGTAAAATGGCAGATCAACCTTGGTTTTAATTGCATATCCATTTAAAACTGTAGACCAAACACACCAAAAGGCAAATTATAGGCCAAATACACTGCCTGCTTAGAGACAGGATATATCCCTAAACTTGAGAAGAAAAGTCAGGGCCTTGTGTAGAAATGATGAAAGATTTCCTGGAAAAGAAAATAACACAAATTAATATATGGGATTAGGAGGAAATGTAGATTTCAAAGCCCATTTATGCACAGTGGTTCTCAATCAACCTTTAACGGCTAGTAAGGAATATAGTTCAGACAGGAACAAATGTTTCACTTCCTGTGATTACTTGTATGACAAATTACAGCTGTGGGCATTTCTGGCGCAGTCAGTCCACCTATGAAAGCAAACCATAGAGAAACTCAACAGCTTTTAGACCAACTGCTTACCATTATCTTTCTTTATTATGAATTTTTTTTTCTTTTTCTTTTTGATACTTCCATTAAAAGACCTTAAGAGTTCTTTTCTCCTTATTCTGTTTTATTTAGTATATATTTATTTTCATGATAACAAGGCTCACTTGTGAATCTTTGACCTTAATAGAGGGAAAACAGTTTCCTAATTTAAAAATACTAAGAGTGTGTTAATTACTTCTTACACATCCATCTATGGCTTTCAAATAAAACTGTTATTACATTTTAAAATCAAAATAAGGAGAATTTTATACACATTCTGATTATGATACTTATATCCTGTATAATTGGTGGCCCCTTTCCCTAAATATGGAAACCCTGGTGGTATAGTGGTTAAGAGCAGTTCGAATCTACCAGCTGCTCCTTGGAAACCCTATGGGGCAGTTCTACCCTGTCCTATAGGGTCACTATGAGTCAGAATCGACTTTACAGCAACGGGTTTGGTTTTTTGGTTTTCCCTAAATATGGAGCCCTGGTTGCTCAGCGGTTAAAGCGATGGACTGCTAACTGAAAGGTCGGCGATTCAAAACCACCAGCTGCTCCTGGGGAGAAAGATGTGGCAGCTTGCATTTGTAGAGATTTACAGCTTTGGAAACCCAATGGGGTCGTTAGGAGTCAGAATCCACTCGAGGGCGGTGGGCTTTTTTTTTTCTTTTTTCCCTTAAATAGGTTCTTGATGGCAGAGACCTTGTCATAGTCATTTCTCTTTCCTTAGCGTTCCTATTGAGACTTGACGCCTTCTCTGTGGAAATAGGAAACAAGAATTTTACTTAGTAGATTATCCAAACTCGTGATATTGAGACATACTGGCTCCATTTTACACTTTGCTAGATCGTCTTTTCCTTTTTTTTTTTTTTTTTCCATCTATATTACTATCTTACTACTGTGGTTATCACGTCACTGATTCCTCTCTACAGAGGAAACTTTCATTTAAATCTTTGAGAGAAAGCAAGTAACGGCTGAGAAAATCTGCCTGCTCCGATTGTTACAGTTTATATATAAAAGCCTTCACGGGACCCCTCCAAAGCCCCGAATGGGATTGTCACCTGCACTTCTGGCAAGTCCTTCACTGAGAAGAGTTTTCTCTGAGCTGGTTTGTGTACATAGAGCTTCCCCTTTGCACATGGTCTCCTTTCTTTCTTGTAGGTGTCCATTGCTTTGTGATTTTCTCTCTGGCTGCTGCAAAGACACTCACACTGCTGTAAACCCCCTGCTTTCATGTAATGTCTGTTGATTCCTATCTGGTCATTTTACACGGTCCTTTCTCACCTGCTGTTGGAACTTCAGTCCCCAAATTCTTTGTAAATGTCCTTGTCATGTTCTCCTGGTTAGCCACTGGCTGTGGTATCACTAGCAGAAAGTAAAGCATTGGGTTTGCACAACTGTTCCTTTCTCTTTTTTCTTCCAGTGACATCCACTCTGTTGGCTCAAGGGACTCTCTCCAGCCCCATGGCTTAGGATTGAAACAGGGTGGTAGAATGCTGCCAGATAATTGTTTGTGGAAAGTTTCAGAATGAAAAACTAGTTAACCTGCATCTCAACTTCACACAAAATCACACAGCAATTTTTAGAAAACTCCATAGAACTAAAATGGCAAGCAATCCCTTACTTTTTTTTATTTTTGTTTTATTGTGGTGAAAACATACATAATGAAACATATACCATCTCAACGATTTCTACCTGTACAATTCAGTGACATAAACGATCCTTTATTAACAAAAATAAGGGCAAAGAAATTATAGATACTTCAGACCTCCCACCTCACATATTCCAAAATTATTATTTTTGTTAATATTTTCATTCCCCTCCCCTCAGCATTTTTCTAGATCTCTTAATGAATAAAAATAAAATGTACTTGGCTGAAAATCTTAACATTCTCCCTTTGGTTGATTAATTAAATGTCAAAGACGAAACAAGAAAGTTAGAAGAGAATAAGGCATCTAAATCTTGAACTACACTGAATTATGGCCATAGTTTCTTGAAATATATTGGAGATGCTCAACCAATATTTGTAACTGATTATCTTTGAAAGCACAGTCTAATACTTTTACTGCAGATGTTTTATTAAAAATTCTTGAAATAATGAATCTTAGGTTTATTGTATGCTTTAGAGTTTACCAGGCACTGTTCTAAGTACTTTACATATAATAACTCATTTAATTTTCACAGTAACCTCCTGAGGTAGGTCCTAGAATTAGTATTAGTACTAGCATTGACAGATAAGGAAACTGAGGCAAGGAGAGGTTCAAAAACTTACCCAAAATCTCCCCAGGCTGGCTTCAGTGTGCAAACAGTGCAGGGCACAGGACTCCATGCTCAGAAGGGCCCTGTGCTTGGGGTTTAATGCTGTATGTTCACCATCTTGAAACTATTGGTAATTTTATCATTGAATTTGTCTTTTGCAAGTGAAGTCCAATGTGAAGATGCAGCATGTGCTGGGGCTGGAACTTCAGCTCACATTGTAATTCTACCACCTGCCATCTCCCCACCTGCTCAGGACAGGCTCCTAGTCTGGCCTTCCTGCCCGGCCTCCCCATCCCCACCCCTGTCTGTTAAATAGCAAAATAAAAACAGCTTGATAGGTCAAGAGAGACTACACAAGAAAGGAAAAAGCTTGTATTGTAGTACCTTTAATGCCACTTTTTTTCCGGCTTTTTGAACAAAAAGTCCTTTGTTTTCATTTTGCACTAGGCCTCACAAATTATGTAGCTGGTCTTGGGTCTTACATCTAGGAAATGGTGGGAGGCAAGATTTAAACCTTGGAAGTGGTGGTACAGTGCTTGGCTGCTAATCAAAAGTTAGCGGTTTGAACCCACCAGCTACTCTGCAGGAGAAAGATGTGGCAGTCTGCTTTCATAAAGATTATAGCCTTGGAAACCCTGTGGGGCAGTTCTTCTACTCTGTCCTATAGGGTCACTATGGCAGTGGGTTTGGATGTTTTGTTTGTTTTAGTGACCTCCCAAAATGAAGCCCTGGTGGTGCAACAGTTAAAGTGCTGGACTCTAACCTAAAGGTTGACAGTTTGAACCCAATAGCTGCTACATGGGAAAAAAGAGCTGGCGATCTGCTACAATACAGATTACAGCCTAGGAAACCCAATGTGGGGGCAGTTCTCTGTCACAGGGGGTCTCTAGTCAGAATCCATTTAAAGACACACAACACCAAAACAGTGGCCTCCAAAGCCCACACTCAACCACCACTGCTTAAGAGATGTTATTCCCTGCAAACAGAACCTTTGCATGATGCCTACCCCAGAGTGAAGGAGGGTGCTGTTGGGGTGTGGTGGGGTGCAGAGCTATAAGACCTGATTTATCAGGCACACAGTGCCATTCTGGGAGGGGATGACCTGGAGCACACCATTATCCCTACTCCAGATTCATCTGTTCCTCTAAGACTATGGTTGCCTCTGTTGTTTGTCCAGAATCTTTGCAAAGCTGTGAAAAGCACGCTTTTTGAACACAAACATTTTCTATCAATACCAAGTCCTTGTGCATTTAAACAGAAATATAGTCTTCTTATGTAGGATTCAAGAATCACTGGACTGGTCACCAACAGAATTCAAAGAAGTAAACTTTTTTTTAACTTTACCAACTTTTCCTCGTTTTATTGCCTCAGAAACTTAACTGCTATTGGTATTCCTCACAATACACATGCCTTGACTCAAACTAAGCATGGGCTGAATAATACATGAGTATATGGCAAGGAGAGTTGGAAGCATAATAACAAGGAATGATAAGGGTTGCAAAGAGTTTTCCATCTTAGATTAAATCACAGAAGGGTTTTATATAAGGATAGTATAAGATTTAAAGAAAATCCTTTCCTTGGTTTAGTAAATTATTTATATTGTATTCTCTATATATTCTTAGCCCTGATTCTGTTATAGTCTGTCCTCATGGGATTTGAGTTTTCCTTAGCTGTGCAGATTCAGAATTAATAAAGAGATCCCGCCATCCATACAGACCAACTCTATGGACTCTGGCAATTATCTCTATTTCTTATTAAGGCAGGTGAAATCCACTTCAAATGTACTTCTCCAATTCTTTCATGTTGGCACAAAGTAAATAGAAAAACCTTCTGCATACTAACTTGCCCATGCAGAGGTCTTAGGTAATTAGTCCTTTGTTGTCACGACTTCTGCTCATAAACTTGCTTGAACTGCCTAGAAACCTTTCCAGATCTGTTTCTTTTTTCTCTTTGCCATCTGTGCGTTTCACAAAAAAATGGCTTAGACAAAAGAAACAGCTCTTTTCTACCAGGAAGACTCAGTCATCAGGTAGTCTTATTTCAATAGTATACCCAGAGGCAACTCTCAGTGGGATTCAAGGTGAATGAAAAATTAGAAAAGAGAAATAGTTTCCCTCCCATCTTTATATATATTGTTCCCTTTTTGTAAAATGGGCTATTTGAGGCAAAGGAGCAAAAAGCTTCTGGAATCCATTTTACCCTCGCAAAAATAGTAAAATGATGTAAAAGTTCAGTGAAGTTTACCTGGAACAATGCCTCTCCTTCCAAATCCCCATTTCATTTCACCCCATTCAAAACTCCTTGTGGCAGTCAAAGTTTTGGTTGCCCAAAATAAAAACCAACACAGCTAACTTAAAGAAGGAAAAAAATGCTTTAGAATACTGGGTAGCTTATAAAATCAATGAAGAGACTTGACAACTAGTCCTGAAAACCAATGGGAACCAAGGAAAGCAAAGCACAACCAAGATTCACCCAACAAGACTAGTCTACTTTGAATACTGCCTCTGGTGCCATCCCCACTGGACACTTGTGGCCATGCCCTGACTCTGCTGCCCCTGGACATTTGCACTTATTGCTGCATTATCACTTCAGCCCAACCAATATGAATAATCTCTCCCAGCACCTTTGCTCTATTCCCATGCCTGTGCCACAGTTTCCACAGAGACTTTGGGGAAACATCTGCCCTGAACAGACTTGCCTCTCAACTGTTTGTAGATATTGGACAGCCAGGAACACACACTCATACAAATGTCCACTAAACCCTGTCTCTTTCCTAGCTCACAGAGATGTTTTGAGGATTTACAATAATAGGCATTAAATATACTGAAGCAAAGTGTTATGTAAGTATGAAGTATTAACATCAGTGATTAACTTTAGTCAGTAAAAATTATAAATCATCTCATTTATTTATGCTCTTTATAACAAGGGAACAGTTGTCATTTTTTCTGAAATGATCTAAATTAGCTACATTTTGAAGTGAGGCTGAATGTCACCACAATATAAAGCACTAAACTGCTCCTTCAAAAGGGTCATTTGCATATTTAAATGAAGTATGAATAGACCTATTATATCAATGTCCTAAATGATAAGAGCATTATTATTATATAACATGCCTTCTACTGTTTATAGACATAACATTAACTAAGTATTTTGAGTAATATATATTAAAGATCATTTTAATTTTTTGTAAATGTCTAGAAATAACCCTAAGGATAAAAAGTATTGTATTCATTGATTTGTAGGATTTATATAAATTTGGCAGTCTACTAACCCAAACAGTGCTTTTCATGTCAAGACATCACGAGAACCAAGATCCATCTTGTATTAAAATAAGCAAAGTCAGCTGTTAGAACAAACCAAAAAAATAAAACAAAAAATCCCAGTGGCTAAAAATGTCCAAGAAAAATTTCTTGCTTATATCACAGTCAAACATGGGACTGATTTTCCCTAAAGCCTCAAAGTCTTCCACTGGATCCTCTGCATTCAGACAGAAAAGAGCATAATGGGATCACACGAGTAGTCTTCAATATCTGTATTTTATCTTGAAAGTAAACATGAGGTTTCTGGATCATAGATCAAACTCATCATTACTTACAGCAATAACCAAGCTGGTTCCCCATGACCTGTTCACCCCTCAGATTATATAATGAAGGCAGACATAAAAATGTTTATACCACTGGAGAGGAACTCAGAAATTATGAAACTGGGAGCTTATATAGGAGCTGGACATTTTGCCTTTCTAAGAAAGGGAGGGAAACTTAATCTTCCTAGTGTTAATAAATCTCCTTGTTCCCCAGAAAATATTTGTTTACAATAGAAAGACAAGTTTTGTTTATCTTGGAAGAAGGTTTCTTTAAAGATAAGGGTTCTTTAACTTGTCTTGGGAGTGGTATACTTCACTTCCACCCACATTCTGTCAGTCAGAATTCAGTTACACAGCCACACCTGGAAAGAATCCTGGAAAGTGTAGTCTTCCTATGAACTCAAGAAGAAAATTAAATCTGGTTTGGTAAACACATATGGAAACTTTCCTATGCTTGTGAGGAGCTTAAGGAAGCATGGTGATTGCTAAAATTCAAAAGGACCATTGAGCACTGAATGGATGTGGAGTTACCAGATACCATAATTATTAGACAAGAAATGTAGTAGATAAGAATGGCAATGGTGCACACTCATGGCAAATTAAGGTAAGAGAAATGGTGCAAGTCAGGTTAAGCTTAGACTTTCACCTCTTAAGCAGGGAACTCATTATTGCTTCTCCAATTCTGAACATTTCCATTGAGGCATTCCTCAACAACTAGGATAGTACCTGTGATCATTAAATTTATGTGTCAACTTGGCTGGGCCATGATTCTCAGTGGTTTGGCAGTACTATAATGATATAATCACCTCCACGATGAGATCTGGTATAATGCGATCACCTCCATGATGGGATCTGCTGTGAGTAGTCAGTCAGTTGAAAGAAGTTTCTTTGGGGGTGTGGCCTGCATTCAATATAGGTAGACTTTCTGGCAAGGCTCATGGGGTTTTGCACACTCTGGATCCTGCAGCTGGCTCCTGTTTGTCTGACCTCTGGTTCTTGGGACTTGAGCTAGCAGCTTACCTGCTGTCTTGCCTACCAGTCTTGGGATTCGTCTGTCTCTGCAGCCTGTGAGTCAGAGCCCTGCTGTCTGGCCTGCCAATCTTGGGTGCGCCAGCCCCTGCAGCTACATGAGTCAGGAGAAGCCTCCAGTCTGACCCATGCACTTGGGACTTTCCAGCTTCTACAACTGTGTGAGCCATTTCCTTGATATAAATCTCTCTCTGTATATATATATATTTATACACTTTACTGGTTTTTCTTCTCTGAAAAACCCAGCCTAAGACAGCATATATTAAGATTCTAATTCCTGAGAGGATGCTCACACTGTCTAGAAGCCTGTCCATTTCTTTTAAATGTTTCTTCCATAGAGAAAAGAGTGAAAAAGACGATTCCAAAGAAACAAATGTTTTGAGTCACCAGAGGTCCAGGGGCCTGGCCTACAGCACCTTGATGTGGCGCGAGCAGTCCTGAGAGTGGAAGGGGGATCAGCAGAGGGAAAGTCTGCATGGGTGGGTTCTCATAGGGCCCCCACAGGAGTCATGCCATGTGTGCCATACACAAAGGTGCTCAGATAAGTGGGCAAGCAGGAGCCAACATCCAGCCTGTATGTAGCTCAACAAGCCCTGCACCCTGGGACAAGGCTGCATCTGCCAGGAGGAAGTGGAGTCTGTCTTTGCCAAAAGGCATGGTCCATTCATTAAGCTATGAACTCATGGAGCTGCATCAACCCAAAAGTGTGCCCTTTTATTTTGCTTATTTGATTTGTACAAAGAAAGTAACATAAGAGAAGCCACTAGTGTATAAAATGTTTCCTAAACTTGCTGACATATCACTACATAATCATCTTGTGTCTAAGCTGTGATTTTTATTCTCTTTTTAAACATGGAGCTTCTATGGACGCTGGAGGAACAGAGTTCTCCAGGTGGTATCAGAACACACCTTGGCTTCCCTGAATCCTGCTGACCTGTTTTTGTTAACAATCAGGGGTTGAAAAAAGCCATCAAGTCGTGGAAGTGAAATATATCTTTTATCTTGTACAAAATAATAGAGTCCAGGTTAAAAAAATGTGCATCCATGCCTTCAACTCCAAAATTTTCCATTTTACTGCCCCCCCCCCCAAAGAATGTCCCGAACAGGTGTGTTCCTCTCCTCTTGCTATTTTACAATCTGGTAACCTCTTCTCTCTGTGGGAAGTCTTAGTCTTTATTTGAAAAATAAAGACTTTGAAAAGTGGTCCACCGTTTCTATCTAGAACAAAGCTGTTAGCAGTTTTACTAGACTCTATGACCCAGGATAATACTGTCTGGATGCTGCCCTGAACATTAGCAAAATGGTTTTTAACCAGTGTTCTACTTTTGGAGGAAAGATGCTAGATAAATAAAGACAGAGAACATACAAATATATTCTAGTCAACTGGCTCAAATAATGATAACTAGAAATATTTCAATAGAGTAAAAAGCTAAAGAACTTCATTTGAAATTCTGTTACGCTCTTTCTGAAAAGTTAATTTAAAAAAAAAGCCAGAGAACTTAATTACAAGAGTCTTTTGTGTTGCCACTCATCTCTCAAACTGACAGAATATCTAGTTTTTCATAAAGCACCTCAATATGGCTAGAGTTTGACTTGATTCCATAAAGAAATAATAAGCTGTGCAGTGAAGAGAAAAAATATTACAGACAATGTTGAGCCTAGTTTTTGTGTAACAATTTTCACCTCCAAGGAGCACATGACTAGAAGAAAATTTGATTTTCTTCCATGATTATATTTAGTTCCCAGAAGATTTTATCTTGAGGCAATGCTACTACATTGGTGAAAAGTTCCAGCCCAGTTGATTTCTTTCTGGCATAAAATGGAGTGAGCACTGAATTTTCCACTGTGGTCCATTTGAATTGAGAGCTATTCCATTCAAAGCTTAAGGTAAGTAATTAATTTTAAAATGAAATGCTAAGGGCAAGCTTATAGGAATAAAGTTCACATAAAGAAAAGAGGATTGTTAAAATGAATTTTAAAAAATAGTCAACTTTTCCATTTCCATGGTACATTTTATATAATAATTTTAGGTTTTTAGAGCATCAGAAAAAGGCAAAAATCCCCTCTGCTAAATTTGTAAAAAGTAAGGCTGATGCAATTTAAATATACACAATGCAGGTCTGTTTACATTATAAATTTTACTATTTCTAAAGCTTTGAATAGAACGAGGATTTTTTTTTTTTAATGTGCTTTGGAAATCTACCCTATTGCTTTATAATCACATTTCATACATCTATATGTAGCCCCCATTTCCCTAGGCCACATGTGCCTATGAGGTAGAAAAAATTATTCATGTCACAGCTATGGTTGTCTCATGTCTTGTAGCCCTCATTTGTGAAATCACTAACATCCCTGTCACACAAATCTTTCCGTTCCTGTTCAAAGGTCATAGGTTTTCTCCCTAGCAGCCATTATAGCCTTAAATTATCTTCTGCTATACCCTGTGAAAGGAGCCCTTGTGGAGCAATGGTGCTTAACCGAAAGGTCAGCAGTTTGAACCCACCGGACTTGGAGATCGGCTCCTATAAAGATTACAGCCAAAAAAACCTTATGGGGAAGTTCTGCTCTGTCCTATAGGGTCACTATGAGTCAGAATTGACTTGACAGCACACAACAACAACGACATACCCTGTGAAATAAGTATTGTAAGTGTTAGCTCTATTATAGACATAAGGAAATGAGGTGCAGAATCCTGAAGTTTTAGCTTTAGAAGAGTCTTTTAAGAGGATCTAATGCTGGACTCACTGTACAAAAGAGAAATGTTTAGAAGTAGAATAAAATATGAGTAAGATTCATCTTCTTGTAATGGCACCAACATTTCCAACCCTTGATAAAGTCCTCGACCTTTACTAAGTACTTCTATCTGAAGGACAAACCTTCTTACCTACCACATAGCACTGTGGGATTAATGAATATGAACAATTTTTGAAAGCTCTAAGCCAAACAGCATACATTAACTAAAGGAACATCAGGAGTCACCCACTGTTTTTTTTTTTTTTAATATTTTATTGTATTTTTGGTGAAAGTATATACAGCAAAACAGCTTCCCATTCAACAATTTCTACACATAATGATCAGTGATGATCACACTCTAAAGTTATGTCAACATTCTCATTATTTGTATTCTAGTTGTTTCGCTCCCATTAATTTAGTCTCACTGCCCCCTAGACTGCTCATCTCTGCTTTAGAGTAACTGTTGTCCCTTCAGTCTCATGTGGATAGCTGTTTAAAGAGTATAGTTCTCAAAGATGAAATTCTTTACTTTTGAGCTAACCTACTATTTAGTTAGAGGTGATTTCAGAGGATAGTTTCTGTTTAAGGTTTTAAG
The DNA here is from genome assembly GCF_000243295.1 of Trichechus manatus latirostris. Classification (NCBI taxonomy): domain Eukaryota; kingdom Metazoa; phylum Chordata; class Mammalia; order Sirenia; family Trichechidae; genus Trichechus; species Trichechus manatus. Next base: position 2,986,904 of record NW_004444092.1, read on the forward strand.
AGTATCTCAGGGCAATAGTCTCAGGGATTCCTCCAGTCTCAGTGGGTCCAGTACGTCTCGATTCTTTGAGAATTCAAAGTTCTGTTCCATATTTTTTTCCCCTTTCTATCAGGATCAATACATTGTGACCCTGATCAGAAGATTCAGTAGTGGTAGCCAGGCACCATCTAGTTCTTTTGGTCTCAAAGTCAAGGAGGCCATGGTTCATGGAGACAATTAGTCCTGTATTCTAGTTCCTTCTCTAATGTTTCAATTTTCTTCATTGTCTCTTATTCCAGACAAATAGAGACCAATAGTTATAGGCACTCACCCACTTGTGAATACACATTGTACATTAAAGCTGTACACTATTGCATGTTTAATGAGACTTGTGATGGTTAAGACTGTGTGTCAGCTTGGCTAGGCCATGACTGTCAGTGGTTTGGCAGTTGTGATGTAGTTTGGCAGCTATATAATGATGTAATCACTTTCATTATCAAATCTGATATAATGTAATCACTTTCATGATGAGATCTGTTATGAGCAGCAAATCAGTTGAAAGGGAGTTTCTTTGGGAAGTGTGGCCTGCATCCAATATAGGTGGACTTTATGGCAAAGCTTGCTGGCTTTTGCTCATTCTGGATCCTGCAGCTGGCTCCTGTTCATCTGACCTCTGGTTCTTGGGATTTGAGCTAGCAGCTTACCTGCTGATCTTGGAATTCATCACCCTCCACAGCCTGTGAGCCAGAGGCCTGTTGTCTGAACTGTGGATCTTGGGTTCGCCAGGCTCTGCAGCTACATGAGTCAGGAGAAGCCCCCAGCCTGACCCACAGACTTGGGACTTTCCAGCCTTTACAACCATGTGAGCCGTTTCCTTGATATAAATCTCTCTATATGTATATTTATCTGCTTCACTGGTTTTGCTTCTCTAGCGAACCCAGCCTAAGACAAGACTTCATGAAAACATAAAATACCAAAGTTTAGAATCTTCAACTGGGAGTTATACTGATAATATTTAAAAATACAAATTTTACAAACACAAATATTTTAAACAATATTTTTAGTTTTTTTTTTAATTGTATTTATTTTGTTATTGTTGAAAATATACACAGCAAAACATACACTAATTCAACAGTTTCTACACATACAATTTAGTGGCACTAATTACATTCCTCAAGTTGTACAACCATTCTCTTCCTCCTTTTCTGAGTTGTTCTTCTCTCATTAATATAAACTCACTGCCCCCTAAGGTTCCTATCTAATCTTTCAAGTTGCTGTTGTTGATCTGATCCCATATAGATAGTTCTTAAAAGAGCATAATGCTCAAGGTAGACCTTTTTACTAGTTAAACTAAACTATTGTTCGGTTTTAAGATGACTTAGGGGATATTTTGGTTTAAGGCTTAAAGATTATCTCAGGGCAACAGTTTCAGTGGTTCATCTACCCTCCATGGCTCTAGAAAGTTCAGAGCCCATGATAATTTGAAATTCTGGTCTGCATTTTCCCCCTTTTGATCAGAATTCTTATATGAACTCCTTGATCAAAATGTTCAGTAATAGTAGTTGGGCACCATCCAGTTCTCCAGTCACATGGCAAAGGAGGCAATTGTTCATGGAGGCAATTAGCCACCTATTCTGTATCCTCCTTTTTTTCTGATTCTCCTTAAAGAGATATCTTGTAAAAGTTTTTACTCTGGAGTGATTGGATCTGTGCTTCATAAAGAAAGGGACTAATCTATTGGTTCACAGCTGACTTCAAATACCATTTATCTAATTCTCAGGAACATTGGGCATAAATTATATTTACAAGCTCTTTTATTCCAAATATTTGTTAGATATATATGACATCTTAGTAGTGGGGTAATTACTCACATAGTGAATATTCTAAAATAGACAATAGTTACAAGAAGACAACTTGAGCCTAGAATTTATGGACAATAGACAAACCAAGAACTTTTAATGTCCTTCCCTTAGGCTTTAGACTAATCAAGGAATGTCACTAGGGGAACTGATGTCTAAGGATATTCAACATGGTTTCTGACCATAATGATTTACTTCTCTTGGTGAATTACCAGAAACATAGGCAAACCTGAGGAAAATTAGTTTAAAAATCCTTCAGGATTATTCAAGGCCTCTGTGATAACAAAAAGAAGTGGAAAATTAATGCAGTATTTTGCTTGATGTCAGTCACTGTGGGATATATCAGATTGATGAGTTTTGTTTTGTTTTGTTTTGTTTTTTCCTTTGTTTTGTTTTTGTTTTAGAGCAGGAGTTAAATATAGGGATTGCTATGGTTCTCTCGCCTCAGGAACTTGCCCTCAAATAGCAAAAAAAAAGAGAATATTCCTCAATTCTACTGGACACTGGAACAAGCCTGCCCCTTCTATCTGAGTGACTGCTGAAGTCCAATTTAGCATTTGCCTTTCTCCATTGCTTTAAAGTTGGAACATCTTTGCATGTGGGGCAGGGAAGGGGGAGGTGGTAGTGTCTGTGATAATTTCTAAGTTTTGTCTCTTGCTTCCCAATTTTCCCTTAGAATCCATAAATTGACGTCTCCATACCTCCATAAGGGAACCCCGGTGGCGCAGAGGTTAAGAGCTACTGCGTATCGCTGCTAACCAAAAGGTCAGCAGTTCGAATCCACTGGCCACTCCTTGAAACCCTATGGAGCAATTCTACTCTGTCCTATAGGGTTGCTATGAGTCAGAATCGACTAGACCGTAACGGACCTGGGTTTGGTTTATAACTTTACAGCGTTAACTAATTCATCACGGGACGTCATAATGGCTCAAAACAAAGGGAACAACGCATGGAACCCACAACAATGTTTGCCCATGTTCCTGCAATGCATTAGCCTTTGCTGTGAGAAACCAGACATTAGCGGCCTGATGGGGTTCATTTTGGAGCACCTCTGCCCCCTACTTTGCTGGTGCTGTGAGGATGGAGAGCTAGGCTAGGGCATTGATAAATCCTCTTTGTCTCCTCCTGTTTAACCTGTTTCCATCTGCCGTGAGACACTGTTTGAGCCAACACTGAATCAAAAGTATCAAGAATTTAAGAGAGGAATCAGATGGATAATTAAACAAGATAAAAGCATATGAGGTAATTAACACAATGCCTTGCACATTAAGCACTCAATGGATTTTAGTTGTTATTGCTGTTTTTGATAATAGCGATAATGATGAGAGTAACCTTCTTCTTTCACCATTCTTGCTGCTTTACCTCCAGCTAAAAGTCGTCTGGCGTGAGAGCTATGAAGCTTTTATTTCTAAAATCCACTTACATGGGCATTTTACCTGCTGCTTGTTCAATCTTGAGCCCAGCACAAGTTCCTATCGTGTTTTACAATTGGCCTTACGTTTTATGGTCATTTGCCCTGTCTTCCCTCTAGAAATGAGATCAATAACTATGTGAAGGCCTACATGCAAAAAAATGCCAACTGTTAAAAGCAACATCTGAATGATATTTCTGAGTATCAATTTTCTCTGCCATCTAATTCTCAGGATTGTGACATATAATTTGAAATGGTAATAGAGGATTTCTATCATCCACCTGAAATACTGGGCATTTACACAGAAGATTGTTGTTGTTAGATGCCCTAGAGTCAGTTTCGACGCATAGTGATCTCTGCCCATAGGGTTTTCTCGGCTGTAACCTTTATGAAATCAGATCGCCAGGTTTTTCTCCCGCAGAGACACTGAGTGGTTTTTAACCACCAACATTTCGGTTAGTAGCCCAACACTTAACCGTTTGTGGCACCAGGGGTCCTACACAGAGGGTAGTGCACAGAAAATGCAATTTGGCTTATAAAATTAGTGCATCCTTGTAATTTTGGAATTTTGTATGCAAAACAAGTAGCATTTCTAGGTACTTGTGAATTGCTTTATCGTATAACTGAAGGTGCCAATAATACTGGCAATAAAAAATACAGAGATGTTTGTGAGACTTGACCTAAAATCAGTGATTGCATGATTATTAGAAATCTAAAAAATTTGCTCTATACGTCTTTGTTCACTTTCCATAACATTCTGAAAATAAGAAGGGAAGAAAATTGTTGGTCACAAACAGCTGAATTTGTTAGAAAATTTTGTTTGCTTGTTCTAGACTTTGCTAGGCCAGCATATCAAGACGTGGTTGCTGCTGGTTTTCATTTTTCCTTGATGATCTTATTTGAAATGCAATTTTACATCTTTGGAATTACTGTTGTTTGTCTAAGACTAATTCATACTCTGCTCTGCATCCTTTCTCCCTCTGTTTTAAATGTAATTCAGATGTCAACACTTTACGCTCTCTTTGAAAGAGATGATTGATAAGGATGTCCCTGTTGGCTTCTTTGTAGGAATAAGTAATAAGAACTTACTATGAAATGGAAAATGAGTTAAAATAGCTAAAGTGGAATTTCAAAAAAATCTTTTTTGGCTTTGTGCAGAGAAGGCCGTTGTTATTCATATATTTATTCATGAATGGAGTTGGGGGCGGTGCTAGAGAAAGCAACATCCTTGTTTTAGGGCAGAAACTGGGCTTGGGAAAGAGTGAGGTTTGCTCCTCATTAAGCTGCAGCTTCAGCTTCCTTCACCACACTTTTCCCTAATATCCCTGGTGGATCAAACACTGCAAGTCTCTATTTTATATTCCTGTTAAATCTATTCTAAATGTTGTTAAAGAATGTAAGATAATAAGGAATAAGTTCTTTTGGAAGGAAGGTGGACTGTAAAATCTGCAAACAAATTTTGCACCCACTAAATGAAAAACATGAAGTTAGGTACTTACTCATGGAGTCCCTGGGTGGTACAAATGGTTAAGTGCTAGACTTCTAACTGAAAAGTTGGCGGTTCGAACCCTCCCAGAGGCACCTTGGAAGAAAGACCTGGAGATCTGCTTCCAAAAGGTAACAGTCTTGAAAATCCTATGGAGTGCAGTTCTACTCCGCAACACATGGGTTCGCCATGAGTGAATTGACTCGACATCAAGTGGTAGGTACTTACCCACTGTGTGGAGACAACCACAAGAGTGAATGACAAGGCTTTATTCCCTCCAGAAGCTCAAACTCTAGAAGAGAGATTGGAAAAAATGTTTCTGTAAAGGCCTACATATAAAACATTTTTAATTTTATGATCTTCATCACCTTTGTAGCATGAATGCACAATACTATAGTAGTACACAATACTGCCTTTGTAGCACAAAAGCAGCCATGGGCAGTAAGAAAGTGAATAATAAGCTGTGGCTGTGTTACGATAAAATTTTACTTATGGTCACTGAAATCTGAATTTCATATCATTTTCACATTCCATGAA
>NW_004444092.1:2992831-2993759 GCF_000243295.1 Trichechus manatus latirostris
ATAGGGTTTTCAAGAAACAATCTCCAGAATTTGAAACACCACGATGGTTACTTGTTTGTACCTGCTATTGTGTATGTCAAACATGGGACAGTCATCACCAGCAGGAGCGGAGGATGAGGGAACAGTGACATCTGAGTTACCTACTCCATCTCATCTAATGCCCATTACAACCCTATTACTGGTGCCCTGGTGGCACAGTGCACAGTGGTGAAGAGCTACTGCTGCTAGGAAAATGTAAGAAAACTAAGGTTCAGAGAGATTAACAAACTTTCCTAGGACACATAACCAGTAAGCTCTGGATCAGGACTCAGACACAGTTCTGTCAGGCTCTATCATGCTTTGCTGCTATGTAGCACATAGACTCAAGGTTCTCCTACAGACATAGAACCTGTTGGAAATAACAAACTGAAATAGAATTATAAAGACACAGATTCTTCTTAATTTCTTATCAGAAGTTGCCTTGATTTCATCTGAATTACATTGACTTTTTACAACCCACACCCTAGATCAATGCAGTTATTTTTAACAGTATTTATAAATAGAATGTGATGTTCAGTTAGTTTTTAGGATGTATAAAAGTTCCTGCACAGGCAGTAAAGACAGTCTTCAAATTCTACAGAAATGTCTTAATAGAACATGCTGATTCTTTCCCCTACTGAGCTACATTTACCACAGAGAGTCACTGCTGTGAATGTCATGTTCTGCCAAAATGTCAACCTTATCCTCTGCAACCAAAATTGGTGTAAATGGGAGTGGCTCTGTAAAAGGCAAGGTACAGGAACAGCTTAGGGTAGGACAGAGAGAGTTAGAAGGAGTGTTCTTTAGGAAGGCTAAATGGGGTGAAGGGAGGAGTGTTGGTTAATGCTTATCATGTGACCTCAATGGATCTCCCTGAGGAGGGGCCACGGTCAGATTCTCCTTGTTTTTT
>NW_004444092.1:2994285-2995258 GCF_000243295.1 Trichechus manatus latirostris
AACACATAAGGAAATCACATCAGATGACAAAATGGTACACAATCATACAATACTGGGAATCATGACCCAGCCAAGTTGACAGACATTTTTGTGGGACACAGTTCAATCCATGACACACATGGAAGGCGAGAACTCTACCACTGAACCACCACAGCGCCCCAGATTCTCCTATGCCTGTGCTAATCCATGAAAAGCAGCAGTAATGCAAGAATGTTTTCATCTCATGGTTTCTATGCATGGATACTTGAGTGACTGGCAATATTAAAACAGCTATATGAGATGGATAGCTTCCAGAATTTGTAACTAAGCTCCATTTGCTAGAAAAACAACCCTGAGTATCGACAGGTTTGTCTTTGGAATAATAATTCCACATTTGCTTATAAATATCTTTGAAGGGATATATTTCTTTGTGTGTGTGTGTGTGTGTTTCAGGTGAAAGTTTACACAGCAACTTGTTTCTCATTCAACAGTTTATACACAATTTGGTTTGTGACATTGGTTGTGATCCTGGCAATGTGTCAACCCTCTCGCCTTCCACACCCCAGCTCCCCATTTCCATCTGTCCATTTTTCTCGCCTTCTCGTCACTGCTTTTAAGAGATAAATGTCTTAATCTCCTCATAAACTTTTGCTTTAAAAAATTATGGTAATGAATTTTATTGAATGCTTACTATGTTCCAGGTATGTGCTAAGAGCTTTAAATAAATTACTTCATCACAATAGCTGCCTAGATAAGTACTATGACTTCCCATTTGAGGGATGCTAAGCACCATTAAGTAACTTGCCCACGGTCAAACAAGTAGTAAAGTGAGGATTCAAACCCAGGCAGTTTCTATTCAGGGCCCATATTCCTAATTAAAAATAGAGTTCTGCTTCTGTAAATATTTATACAATCCTAGAGCTGTGGTTCTCAATCCTGGAAGTGTATTAGAATCACCTAGGACATTGCAGTAAATAGACTAATGCTTGGATCC
>NW_004444092.1:2996347-2997828 GCF_000243295.1 Trichechus manatus latirostris
ATGCAGTTGTAGAGGCTGGCAAATCCCAAGTCTGTGGGTCAGGCTTCAGGCTGTAGGCTTCTCCTGACTCGCATAGCTGCAGGAGCTGATGAACCCAAGATCAGCAGGTCAGATGGCAGGCTGCTAGCTCACAGGCTGCAAAGGTGGACAAATCCCAAGATTGTCAGGTAAGAGGAGAGGCTGCTGGCTCATAGGCTATGGAGGCTGACAAATCCTAAGATGGGCAGGCAATACAGGAGGCCTCTGGCTCAAGTCCCAAGAACCAGAGGTCAGATAATGATGAGCTGGATGCAGGATCAAGAGCAAGGAAGCAAGCTTTGCCAGAACATCCATATATGCATTGGATGCAGGCCACACTCCCAAGGAAACTCTCTTACAACTGAGTGGCTCTTCACATCGGATCACATCATGGAGGATGACTGTATCATTACATAACTGCCAAATTAAATCATTACATAACTGCTAAACTACATCATTACATAACTGTCAAACCACTGAGAATCAAGGCCCAGCGAAGTCGACACACAACATTAACCATTGCACCATCGAATCAGTTCCAACTCATGGTGACCCCAAGTGTGTCAGAGTAGAGTTGTGCTCCACAGGGTTTTCAATAAATGACTTTTTGGAAGTAGATTATGAGAACTTTCTTCCTAGGCACCTTTCCATTAGCAGCCAAGCAACTTAACCATTTCTGCCACCTACCGACTACAAATATACATACTAGGTTGGTAAAACACTGATTTCTATTTCGAAAGAGAGGAATTACAATCTTTTGCACATACAGAGAAATTTATTTTGGCAAAGTTTTTGCTGCAGCATAGATTGAAATTGGTATTATAGCATCTGAGTGTCTTCTAGAGGGTTCCCGATTCTATGAGCCTGCCTTGCAACTCAGTGTATAATAATCTGAATTTATCAAGGAAACCTATTAGAGGATAAGTATTCTTTTTATTAAAATGTTCAACATAGGATCTCATGAAAAATGCAGTGTTCTAGTATATTTTAAATGTTTTTTTAGTCTAAATTACACAATTTTAAAAACATCTATTTTGTGAAGTGAGATCCATGAGTATTTAAGATTTCTAAGTTGCTTTTTGTTTTCTCTTAACATTTATTAAGTTGTTTTTGTTTCTACATTTATTAAGTTGTTTTTGTTTTAACGTTTATTAGTTGTTTATGATTAATAGATTTACTAGAGGATAAGGATATAGGGCACGGCTGCTAACCAGTTGCTCCATGGGAGAAAGATGTGGCAGTCTGCTTCCATAAAGATTACAGCCTTAGAAATCGTACCATTGTTGTTGTTGGGTGCTGTCAAGTTGGTTCTGACTCATAGCGACCCTATGTACAACAGTGCAAAATACTACCTGGGCCTGTGCCATCATCACAATCGTTGTTATGCTTGAGCCCATTGTTGCAGCCACTGTGTCAATCCATCTTGTTGAGAGTCTTCCTCTTTTTGCTGACCCTCTACTTTA
>NW_004444092.1:2998307-2999507 GCF_000243295.1 Trichechus manatus latirostris
GACCCTTATGGGTCAGTTCTATTCTATCCTATAGGGTTGCTATGAGTCAGAATTGACTCAACAGCAACGGGTTTGGTTTTTGGTTTTAAGGATATAGGAATGTATCCTGGTGCACAATGGTTAAGCTTTCCAGCTGCTAACCAGTTAATGGTTCAAACCCACCTAGCCGTTCTGCAGGAAAAAGACCCAGTGATCTGCTTAAGTAATGATTACAGCCAAGAAAACCCTGTGGGGAAGTTCTACTCTGTCACACAGGGTCACAATGAGTCAGAACCGACTCAACAGCACCCAACAACAACAACAAGGACATAAGGGTCCCTGGATGGCACAAACGCTTAAGCACTCAACTACTAGCCAAAAGGTTAATGGTTTGAACTCACTCAGAGATGCCTTAGAAGACAGGCCTGGTGATCTGCTTCTGAAAGGTCACAGCCTTGAAAACTCTATGGGGTGCAGTTCTACTCTGCATTCATGGGTTTGCCATGAGTTGGAATCAACTCAACAGCGATTAGCAGCAACAACAACGACAAGGATATAGGAATTTTAAGAAAACAAAGACCTGTCATTAGTGGATGTAAAGCTAAAACACAAATGTAGTTCTGTGGGATGTGAGGATAAGTGAACAGTACTCTGAGGATGCCAAATATGTTCTGGAAATACAGATGCTATGGAAAGCAGGGGCAGATTAACCAGTAAGCAAGGTATACATGGGCTTACTTGTGTTTACTTACTAAGCTGTAGTGCACAATTTCACATGGTGAAATTAGTAAGATTAGTAAGTAAGCTTGTGCATATCTTGTTTATTGGGTAATCTATCCCCAATGGAGAACAATGGTGGGGGAAAGAATACTTCCTGGGAAAGGTCAGCTTAGAACTGGGCCCAGTCCGGGCTTACAGAATGAGCAAAATCCAGAAACTAGATAACTAGTCTGGATGCCTGAGATCACGGGTGGTTGAGGCAAAAAAAAAAAGGAGTTGGGAGGGAGTGTCAGCAACACAGAGAGCACAATCCTGATATAAGTGGCTACCCTGTGCTGAGCCTCCTGCAATAGGCCAAGAGCCAGTTCAAAGATATGCCTCCTACCCTGTCTGCAAAGGAAAGAGGCAAGTGCATAAATATTGTGTGCTGAATGCTGTAAGTATGGGGAGATGCTGACTCTTTATTGTGAACTTTATCCTGGGTCTCAACCAAGACCCAAA
>NW_004444092.1:3002300-3002820 GCF_000243295.1 Trichechus manatus latirostris
CCTTTGAGTCTCTATCAAACGTAAGAGATGGTAGCTGATTCACTTGCTATAGCAAGCTCTGAAACAAGCCTTTGTTTGTTTTTATTTGTGTGTTCTTTGTCTGTTTCCACACCTTTCAACCATAAGCTGAGTATATTCGCATCTAAAGTACTATTATTTTACTACATTAAACATTTATATTTATCAAGCACAAACAAAACACTGGCCAGCATATTTACATATTTTAAATCTTTTATGTCACAAATTCACACAGAAATCATATGCTAATACTTTTTACATGTGTTAATTAAAAACAACAACAACTAAAACAGACTCTTCAGGATTACCAACCCTATCAAAATGACCAAGACCTGCACAGGGAAATAGCTTTTCTACATCCACTTGACAGTAGGTAAAATAGCATCAGTGTAGGTAATAGTCATGTCTGTCACTGGATACCCCCTTTTCTCATTGACTTTTCACTGCTAGTTTTTAATAAGATCCAGCCCTAGGCAAGCAAGTATCAGACTGCTTAAACAAA
>NW_004444092.1:3008964-3010780 GCF_000243295.1 Trichechus manatus latirostris
AACTACTTTTTCAAACAGCCTAACACCATGATTCCTCTGTATGGCATGGTATGGAAGACATTTACAATAAAATTGCTAATGAGTTTTTCAAATTGCATCCTAGGTCAGATGTTTCCCTAAGAAATATGAGGCTATTAAAAGGTGTTATCACACCAGCCTAAGGGAGTCACCCAATATGGCAGCGAGGAGAGTCCACTGTATATTTATGGTCCGTTGGAATTTGCCTTAAATGTATTGTTCCTGAGGCATTTAAGGTAATGTGTATTCTGTTTTGGTTTGGTTTTCTCCATTTGGTCTATAAACCTCAGCACTATTGATATTTAGGTGGGATAATTATTTGTTGTGGTGCTGTCCTGTGCATTGTAGAATGCTTAGCAGCATCCCTGGCCTCTACCCACTAGCTGCTAGTAGCACCCTGCAGCATAACAACCAAAAACGTCCCCAGTTGCCATCAAGTGGATTCCGACTCATGACGACCCCATGTGTGTCAGAATAGATCTGTGTTCCATAGGGTTTTTAATGGCAGATTTTGGGGAAGTAAATCACCAGGCCTTTTTTCCAAGGTACTTCTGGGTGGACTCAAACCTCCAACCTTTCAGTAAGCTTCTTAGCACACTGTTCGTACCACCCAAGGACTCCTAAAAATGTCTCCAGACATTGATAAACGTCTCCTGGGGGACAAAATTGCCCTTGATTGAGAACTACTGGCTTACATCTTTCTAAATTTTATGGTCTGAGCTGGATTGATGAGGGAAATGCCAAGACCGGGGAGAGGTGCTTTTGGTGTTCTTTTGTGGCTTTATGATGGGGAGGAAATCCTCTCTTTTGGAAGGAGTGCCATAGTTCAGCATTGCTCTAGCTGGATCACGAGATAAACTAAAGGGAACCATGGTGTCTTAGTCATCTAGTGCTGCTGTAACAGAAATACCACAAATGGATGGCTTTAACAAAGAGAAATTTATTCTCTCACAGTCTAGTAGGCTACAAGTCCAAATTCAGGGCATCAGCTCCAGGGAAAGGCTTTCTCTGTCGGCTCTAGAGGAAGGTCCATGTCATCCCTCTTCCCTTGGTCTGGGAGCGTCTCTGCGCAGGAACCTCAGGTCCAAAGGACCTGCTCTGCTCCCGACACTGCTTTCTTGAGGGTATGAGGTCCCCATGTGTCTATTCTTGATTCTCTCTTCTATATCTCAAAAGAGATTGGCTTAAAACACTGTTTAGCCTTGTAGACCTCATCAGTATAGCTGCCACTAATCCATCTTATTACATTATGGTGATAGAGTTTACAGCACATAGGGAAATCACATCAGTTGATAAAATGGTAGACAATCATACAATACTGGGAATCATGACCTAGCCAAGTTGACATATATTTTGGGGGGACACAATCCAATCCACGATACATGGCTACATCCCAATGATACTCAAAAGAGATGCCAGTGTCCTCCCACTGAAGATTATAAAATGTCACCTTGGAAGGTGTTCCTTCTGTTATTCAGATAGACAAAGTACATTTGCAAGTAAGACCTGGACATTCTTTTGGGTACAAGCCCATATCAACTGGAGAGCATAGAAAGAACTGGTAGGAAATTCCACACCTTGGCTCATTAAAAAAGAATTACATTAACCATAGATCCTCAGGTAAATATATACTTCTGCACATGATAAAGCTCAGAGAAGTTTGCTTGCTCTCTTAATTCAGTTGGTATTATACACTGGACAATGTAAAAGTTCTGGATTGAAGATTTCTGTTTAAAACGTTGCCACCAACTCCTACTGTCTTAGTCATCTAGTGCCGCTCCAACAGAAATACCACAAG
>NW_004444092.1:3011383-3012155 GCF_000243295.1 Trichechus manatus latirostris
ATAGAGTAAATTTTTGAAAAAAAAATTTTTTAACTAAGTGGATTAGATGTTTGTATTAAAGGAATCTAATAATTCTCCTCCCTTTAACTTCTTTAAAGAATAGTCAAAAATTTTATACAAAATTGAGTTTTGTAATGGCTTGAAACTTTCCCTAGTCATAAGAAATAAACTATATTTTATAAGATACAGTCATGCATCATTTAACGTCCATGGTATGTTCTGTGAAATAGGATATTACATGTGTCTTAGAGAAAAAGACTCTGACTCTGTTAAAATAAAGCAAAATGATTTATTAAAAGCACAAGAACATTCAAATGGGGACTCATAGACTTCCAACAAATAAACACCAGGAATCCAAGGGGTGGCTGTTTTGTGAGGATAAATATAGGCTGGACTCAGGAGTTAACAGTTAAGGATACTCTGATTGGCTAGCTAATGTAACTGGCTATTTTCAGTAAATCATTAAGGACATGCCCAGGCAAGTTCCTTGTGGAAGCACCTTTCTGCATACTTGTTAATCTACTTTCAACCACATTCTTCCTGAGGGCAAGCTGCCCCTCCCTTGTTTACCAACCAACAATCATGAGTCACCTTCTCAGAAACAGAAGAAGCGCCAAGGACAAAATGGAGTTGAGTCAGACCTCGTGTAAGCCGTTTTAGTTATGCCAAACACCCCAAATTTTGGAGTGCCCTTACATATTCCCTGAGAGCATCATACACAGTGGGCTGTGATAGCAATCTGCGTCAAAAAGTGCTAATAGAACATGCTGTC
>NW_004444092.1:3013354-3017390 GCF_000243295.1 Trichechus manatus latirostris
ATTTGCCTTCTCCTTCATTTGTAAAACATTAGCCTCAAAATTCTTTTTTTTAAGGTCAGCAGTTGTGATAGCAGACTCTATTCATATGAACTGAACACATGTACAAGTTGAAAGGATATTGGGTTTCTGAAAGGAATACATATTTGTCCGTTGTTTCTTTTCTGGTACTTTCCCCTGCTTCTTTCCCTGCAGCTATGAAAAAACGTGCTCACTTCTCTCACATTATAATCTGTAACCAAGAGGCATAGGAAAATGATGTGTTCTAAGGGTCACATACTTATCCTAAGAGTAAGTATCCCTTACTTTAGCATATGAGAGGCAAAAATGAGAATGCAAATAAACTGGTTTACAGAAAACTAAACATAGCTGCGTACAATTGTTTTATATACTCTTTCTTTGCCTTCTATACCATTACAAAGAGTAGGCAGTAGTGATTAGATAAAGCTTCTAGGACATGAAATTGTTGTTGTTAGGTGCCATGGAGTTGGCTCATAGTGACCCTATGTACAACAGAATGAAGCACTTCCCAGTCCTGTGTCATCCTCACAATCATTACTATATCTGAGCCCATTGTTGCAGCCACTGTGTCAATCCATCTCGTACATGAGATAGTAGCAAAAAAAGAGACAACTTCAAATACCTTTTGCTCTAGAAAACGCCTAGAAGGATTCCCTCTAAACTGACAACACAGGCAATTTATATATAATGATGACTTGCACATACCTGGAAGGACCACTGCCTGCATCCCAACAGAGACAGTCAAAAGCCCCCTGTTATCATTTTCCTGGGCAGGAGATCTCAGGAAAGCTTGTGGCACTACCATTCAAGCACCCTAAAGCATGCTTCTTGACTAAATAGTGGTGTGACCTTGGGCAAGTGTCTTAACCTTTCTAAGTCTCAGTTTACTTCCTAGGATGTTAGAAGGATCAAGTGATAGAATGCCAGTAATACATTGTGATTGGATCATTGTAAGCACAAAACAAATGGGGAAGAGAGGTAGAGAACCCTACCTATTGGTGATTCTCCCTTCTCTTCCCCATCATTCCTGCTAGCTCACCCTGTAGGCAAAAAAAGAAAGAGAGTGAGAAGAAAGGAAAGAAGCGAGGGAGGGAAGGAAGGAAGAGAAGAAACATAGTGGAAATATGAACAGAGGCTGAAATGAAAAAAATAAAAATTGATTCACAAGACACATTTGGGATGATTGCTGTGTTTATTGGGTGAAGTTTATGAGGCACTATGCTTTTGACTGCTCTCCTTTTCTCCGCTCTATTATTCTGATCATAGGCTGTTTGACAAAACTAACATTTGAGTTTGGAGCTCCTAGGTGGGACAAACGATTAACACACTTGGCTGCTAACAGAAAGGTTGGAGGCTCAAGTCTACTCAGAGGCGCCTCAGAAGAAAGGCCTGGTGATCTACTTCTGAAAAACCAGCAATTGAGAACTGTATGGAGCACAGTTCTACTCTGACATGCATGGGATTGCCATGAGTCAGAATCAACACAATGGCAACTGTTTTTTTTACTGGTAACATTTGAGTTAGGTCCTTTAGGAAACTGACCATTGATGATGTGTTTACAAAACTGCTAACTCCCAATATGGAGCCTAGATCTGGAAGGTAAACAACTGGAATGCAACAGCTCCCCCATACTGAGACGACATATGACAGTCCCTTTCTTTCTGATCCTTCCTCTTGCTTGGTGAGGAAATGATTGAGAACAGCAACAGCACTTCCCTCTGCCACTCATGCCGTTAAATCCGGGCAGCCTGAGGGGAATTACAGAAGCTGTGGGGTCCTCTATCTGCCTTGTCCCACTACTGCCAGGGATTGCACTGTGAGCTTCCACCTGCTTCCCTGACCCTTGATGAAACTGTCAATTTCCTAATTTATTGCCATGTCTCAGTTTTAATATCTTTTCCCTCACAGGTTTCTAGTCAATAGTTGTCTCTTCCCTATCAATCTAGAAATATTTACTTCAGTGCAACTAACTGGAAACTTTTCATGTTTATATTTTATGTGTCATTTTATACTTTCCTTAACTTGGGAAACTTATGATCCATTTCCTACAGAAATTTTAGCCTTTTGCCTCCAGAGAGAATCATAGTCATAGCAATTCTTCCGTCCTCTGTCACATCAATAAGCTATGGACATTAGATTGATTGTAGTAGAATGTTTTCAACAACCTGGAAATTTTCATTTTCTAAGGAAGGGTGGGCAAAGTGAGAGAATAACAAACTCAGAGATTAAAATAAAATTTCTGAGATTAAGCAGAAATTATTATCGGAATGATTATATTCCAGCTATAATTTTTAAAGTCTGAGTTCCAAGATTTTCCCATTAAGATTTGCTTTCAGGATAAGTCAGGTTTCCTGAATATGTAATGAATTTCAGTTTACCATTAACTCATTATTAAATAAAACTCATCATTATCTCAAAAGAAAATTTCTATTATGGCCCTCAGAGAAGTCTATTAAACTAAGGCTCTTAAAACTCAGACAAGTTTTACTTCTATTAACATTAGTGCCTTTAGCACAGAGGAGATGGGGAGGGGGTGTTCCCATCCCATATTCTCTGTGACATTCTCTGTTAAAAATACAATCACGTATTAATTCAAAGAACAACACAATATTTGGTTGTTCTATGATTTGCTTTATGATTGCTCTATGATTTGCAAATTGGAGAAAATACACTCATGTAAGAGGAAGCTGCTTCTAGAGAATGGAGAATTCACAGAGACTTAAATAATTTTGGTGTAGTGGTTAGGAGCTACAGTGGCTAACCAAAAGGTCAGCAGTTCAAATCCACCTCCACCAGCCACTCCTTAGAAACTCTATGGGGCAGTTCTACTCTGTTCAATGAGACCATTAGGAGTCGGAATCAACTCCTGGCAACTAGTTTGGTTTTTTAATTTTTTTGGTAAACAACTTTTGCTTAAAGGATACAGGTGATGAAGTACTTAATGGTTACTGAGTTAACATTAAGTAATCCATACTGAAGACTATAGTCTTTGATCTTCATCAATAAGTGCTTTAAGTCCTCTTCACATTCAGCAAGCAAGGTTGTATCATCTGCAAAATTAATCTGGATAAATTTGGCATCATGTATTTTTAAGTTCATGGATAAGAAAAGCCTTCTTGAAATAAAATAACTATTTTTAATATAAATTTGACTCCACACATGTAAATCATGTAGGTGGAGGAAAAGAAAGTAGAAAAACTACCTGTTTCTGGTACTAGTCAACTGTAAATAACCAAATTCAAGGAACAGAAAATGTTTTGGTTTTCAGGTAAAATTAAAATTCATTTTTCTTCCTTTTGAGAGTGGAGAATTCTAATCTGACGATACATAAGAAAGGACTTGATGAAAAACAATGTAGTATCCTCATGGTAAGAATACAGAGATGGCCAGAGCAGTGCCCATTTCTAACAGGTGTACAGGAATCCTGTAGCCAAATCTACCCTGACTGTAATTGTAGGCAAATAGTAAATCTAATAAGTAATTCCCAGCTCTTGGGCACACAAGACAACTTTTAAAAGATACCTGCCAACTTATTAAGCAAAAATGTGGCATGTGTTAGCCACAGACCCTAGGGTCAGTTTCTTGGAGGTGGGGAGGGGTAGGGAGAAGAAACTTGGAGCCCAGACTTTGTAAAAGATACTCTTTTCTGTACAGGGAAAACATGAACATCTCAGACAAAACCCTCCCCCGATACCACTCTCAGCTAAAGGATGAGAAAAAAAAAAAAAGAAAAACCACTGCAATCAAGTTGATTTCTACTCGTAGCAACCCCATAGTGTTTCCAAGGCTGTAAATGTTTATGGTAGCAGACTGCCACATCTTTCTCTTATGGAGCAGCTGGTGGGTGTCGGTTAGCACCTGGGCACTTTAACCACTGTGCCACTGGGGCTCCTGAGAGCATAGGTTGACAAAGGAAGGGACTTCAGTTTCTTGGTTTCTCTCATCTTGAAAGACCATGCACTCCAACATTCCAAACTAGTCAGAAGTGAGGTCATTAACACATAGCAGCTTTGCTTCA
>NW_004444092.1:3028003-3029335 GCF_000243295.1 Trichechus manatus latirostris
AAAAAAACTAAAAAATAAACAAAAACAAGAAAAAAGAAATACCCCCAGGGATGTCTCTGTGCATCTGCTCAGAGTAAGGGAGTTGCTCTCAAGCCACACAGTGCTGCCCCGCTAGAAGGGGCTCCCAAGCTGAGAAAAGAAAAAGAAAACAAACAAACAAATCAAAACAGAACAAATCAGAACAAACAAGCAAAAAAAGCACTGGGGGTCCCACCACCGTGGTGGCACAGGCCGGAAAGCAGTTTCACAGTCGAGTGGTATTTCACTGCCTTTCAGGAAGAAGCAAAGATGGCACACAGAGCCAGGTATTTGAGAGAATGGAGTCAGAGGTGTTGAGAGGTAAGAAATAAATCTAAAGAAGCGAAAAAAAGCAACACCAGCGGTCAACAAATGGCACTCAGGGAGCCAGCCTGTGCAGGCAGATGGAATCCAGGCAACACCAGGGTGAAGCCAGCGCTTCCCGGCCAAGAGGCCGTGGCCACAAGAAGCAGAGGACGCCAAGTGGGCGAAGAAAGAGTGCGGGGTGGGAAAGTGTATATCTCTAGTTACCGGTTGTTCTGTCTCCTGCTGGAAACTCCATGAAGCTGCTTTCTCATACCCCCTGTTCACCAGTCTCCGGTAGGAGTCCAAGATGGTGGATCTGTGCTGCGGTAGCTGATAGGGCACCTCTGCATGTATCTGTCCTCGCTCTCTGTTCTCAGTCAGTTTCTTATTCCATTCAGTGCTTGGCTGAGTTCTTTATCTCTTCATTTGATGCTTAGGGTTTCAGAATTGACATGTGTCTCTGTTTGACTTAGTTTTTTGGATCTTTGCTGTGGAGGGACAGCGTGGTACTTCTGGCTATAGCACCATGTTGCCTGGAAGTCCCCAAATTTTTGTATGAGAAACTAACTTGAGCTTTAAACTTTCACTTAAAGCACAATAAAAGAAAAAAAAAAGAATAAAGTATTTTAACATTGTCCAAAAAAAAAAAATTAGTTATTCAGCATACCTCAGGAAACCTGTAGGCTCCCCTCTACCCCCTTCCTCTCATAGCATGTCTCCAGGAAAGGTATTCACTCAGAATGTCCCTCAAAACATGCATAGATTAACAAGTTGTTAACCAACTCATACTTTATGATTAACAAAACAATGCCTGGAATCTTGGAATTGCCTGGTGTCTGTTAAAGCATGATTTTGTAAATGCCAACCAATCAGAATTTTTTCCCTGTAAGTTTCTGGATTTTTTGTACTTAAACTCTTTGAAAAATTCCTTTCACCAGAACACTATTGTGAATCCTCACAGAGTGCCGCCTTATCCAGATTGCTTTATTCCTTCAATAAAACTCGTTG
>NW_004444092.1:3030168-3040539 GCF_000243295.1 Trichechus manatus latirostris
ATTTTTCCCATTGCAGCAATAATTAGTTATATATGCCCTTAGGACACTAACCATTATCTCTGTAAATTCATTGTAAATTATGTTGGCATTTTAATAAGGTGTTATACTATGCATGTGAAAGCCACATAGCCTAGAGTTATTGGAGTTAGTCTGTCAAAATTGGATTCCAAGTACGTGCTTCAGGCTATTTCAAATAGCTAGAATCACATTCTTTTCAGAAGAGCAGCTGAACCCACAACTGCAGGGTATCTTAGTACATTCTCAAGTTTATTGAATTTTAAAGATATTTGCATTTATCCTCATGTCTTTGTGTAGGTAAATTTCTTAGGTAAATGGATGAATAATTTTTAAACTTCCTTCATAATATAATTGTTATGAATATATACAAACCTTAAAAATGAATAATGAGAAAAGCATAAACATGAAATTTTATCTAGTTTCTGAAAAATGAAGTGTTTATGCCACAGTGCTATGATTTTTATTTTTCTTCCTAAATATAAAGTAGAACATAAAACTATTCACCAAATAAACTTGGGCTATCATTTATCAATACTACCAGACATTTAAAATATTTATCTCATTTGCAGAATGTATCAGGAGGAAAAATTATACATTCCATTGTAACATTCAATGTCATTTTTTTTCCTACTGCCAAAAAATGAAAACAGGGTTTACTTTTCAATGGAACAAACACATTATAATCTTACTCCATCAAAGGCCAAACTTGAGAATTATAAATCTGAGAGAAGAATTTTCCTTTAATTTGTTTAAAGCATATTTTAGTATGTGGGAGTGAGCTGACAGGGCAAATGTTAAAGCTTCTACCAGTTTGTGATATATGACTTATTAAAAAGGAGTATAAATCTAAAGAAGACCCACGTGTTGAGTATGCTGTTGGGGATGTACACCAAAGAAAATTAAGTAACCTTGAAGGAGAAGGGGAAGGTAGAAAAGAAACCCAAGAAGAAACCTAACTTTGAGGGAGATGTAAGAACGATTCCATTTTCTCTTTTCCTTGGGGGCTGTGGTAGCTTTGTTGTCTGAAAACTCTGCCCAGTTTGGTTGGCTTATGGGGAGAGACAGTTTTTTGATGAAGAGAAGGTCATTAATGAGAGGGCCTTCTTGCTGAGTGGGTGGCCTGAGCTTGCTGCTGTTACTCATGATGCTACTCTTGCTACCTATTTGCATAGTAACTCATTTGGTGGTGAAGGTTCTGTTCTATGGTCTGTAGCTCTATCAGGAGAGCATAAACAGGAAAGAGACAAAGTACAGAGAGATTAATCATACGGGGAAATGGTAAAATATCTGAGGAGAGCCTTTTGAAACTAAACATCCTGTCTTTGTTCCTCAGCCTCTTCAGATATGCCACAAATATTCCCCAGGCAGAATTACCCACTCCCTTCTCTGTGCTCTCGTAGGATTTTGTTCATTCAAGTATAGCACATATCACACTTTGTGTTAATGATCACTTACTTGCACGCCTTTCTTAGTAACACTTAAGCTTCTTCAGGGACCATCTCGTGTAGTTCATAGTTGTCTCTCTAGCACCTAGAAAAGGGTCTGGCACATGATTGCTGCTCAATTCATTCTGAATGAATCAACAATCAAGGTAAAAAATGAATTTGACTGCACCCAGAGGGCTGACCCATCGCCTACCCCACCTTGCATTCTCAGTACTTGGCACAATTCCTGCACTAGTAAGGTCTTGCTATAAACTAGTAAGTAAGAAAGAGTCAAGACTGATGGCCAATAGACCTGAGTCTGAACTCTAGTCACCACATAAGTAGGGCAAGTTCCTTTACACCTCTGTGCTTCCGTTTTCTCATACATAAAATGAGGCTTAATAATAGACTAAAGAGGTAGCCTATGCAATAAAGGACTTGGCATAGTATAAGATAGGAATAAGTCCTCACTTAAATGTTAGCAAATCTTATTAAAAAAATCAAAGAAACCCATTGCTGTCGAGTTGATTCTGACTCATAGCGACCTATAGGACAGGGTAGAACTGCCCCATAGAGTTTCCAAGGAGTGCCTGGTGGATTTGAACTGCTGACCCTTTGGTTAGCAGGTGTAGCATTTAACCACTACACCACCAGTGTTTCCAACAAATCTTATAGTAAAGGCTATAAGATTGATATTAACTAACTACTCTATACTTAGCTTTTTCTTAAGGTTTTCACTGGCCAGTTGTTTTAGAGGTAGATCACCAGCTCCTTCTTCCCAGTCTGTCTTAGTCTGGAAGCTCTGCTGAAACTTTTCCACCATGGGTGATCCTGCTGGTATTTGAAATACTGATGGCATAGCTACCAGCATCACAGCAATACCCAAGCCACCACTATACGACAAATTGACAGATGAGTGGTGGATGTCAGAAGAGACTCTGAAACTTGCTCTTGAACATACAGTAACCAAAGTGAATGGAAGAAATGACAAAGTAAAAGAGCTGAACAGAAGATTTAAAAGAGTAGCTCAAGAAGACAAAGTAAAGTATTATAATGAAATGTGCAAAGACCTAGAGTTAGAAAACCAATAAGGAAGAGTACACTTATCATATCTCAAGCTGAAAGAACTGAAGAAAAAATTCAAGCCTTGGGTTGCAATTTTGAAGGATTCTATAGGCAAAATATTGAATGACGCAGGAAACATCAAATGAAGATGGAAGGAATACACAGAGTCATTGTACCAAAAAGAATTGGTCAATATTCAACCATTTCAGGAGGTAGCATATGAGAAGTCCAAGTTGTACTAAAGGCACTGGCAAAAAACAAGGCTTAAAGAATTGACCGAATACCAATTAAGATGTTTCAACAAAGACATATAGCACTGGAGATGTTCACTTGTCTATGCCAAGATATTTGGAAGAGATTCATATTTGTGCCTGTGCTAAAGAAAGGTGATCCAACAGAATGCGGCAATTATCGAACAATATCATTAATATCACATGTAAGTACAATTTTGCTGAAGATCATTCGAAAACAGTTGCAGCAGTACATTGACAGGGAACTGACAGAAATTCAAGCTGGATTCAGAAGAGGACACAGAACGAGGGATATCATTGCTGATGTCAGATGGATCTTGGCTGAAAGCAGAGAATTCCAGATAGATGTTTACCTGAGTTTTACTGACTATGCAAAGGCATTCAACTGTGTGGATCATAACAAATTATAGATAACATTATGAAGAATGGGAATTTCAGAATGTTTTGTGCTCATGTGGAACCTGTACATAGACTAAGAGGCAGTCATTTGAACAGAACAAGGAGATACCACATGGTTTAAAATCAGGAAAGGTGTGCATCAGGGTTGTTATTCAATCTGTATACTTAGCAAATAATCTGAGAAGCTGGGTTATATGAAGAAGAATGAGGCATCAGGATTGGAGGAAGACTCATTAACAACCTGTGATATGCAGATGACACAATCTTGCTTGCTGAAAGCGAAGAGGAGTTGAACACTTATTGATGAAGAACAAAAACTACAGCCTTCAGTATGGATTACACTTCAACATAAAGAAAATAAAAATTCTCACAACTGGACCAATAAGCAATATCATGATAAGCAGAGAAAATATTGAAATTGTCCAGGATTTCATTTTACTTGGATCCACAATCAATGCCCATGGAAGCAGCAGTCAGGAAATCAAAGGCCATATTGCATTGGGCAAATCTCCTGTAAAAGACCTCCTTAAAGTGTTAAAAAGCAAAGGTGTCACTTTGAGGAGTAAGGTGCGCCTGACCCAAGCCATGATATTTTCAATCAACTCATATGCATGCGAAAGCTGGACAAAGAATAAGGAAAGTCGAAGAAGAACTGATGCATTTGAATTATGATTTTGACAAAGAATATTGAATATACCATTGACTGCCAGAACAATGAACAAATCTGATTTGGAAGAAGTATAGCCAGAATGTTCCTTAGAAGTGAAGATGGTGAGACTTCATCTCACGTCCTTTGGACATGTTATTAGGAGGGACTAGTCCCTGGAGAAGGATATTATGCTTGGTAAGGTAGAGGGTCTGCAAAAAAGAGGAAGACCTTCAACTAGATGGATTGACACAGTAGCTGCAACAGTGGGCACAACACAGCAATGATCATGAGGATAGAGCAGGACCAGGCAGTGTTTGGTTCTGTGGTACATAGGGTTGCTGTGAGTCGGAACTGATTCAACGATACCTAACAACAACAACAAAAACATACTTAGACTGAATGCTTATTTAATCTTGAAGGTCCGTAATTCCAGGAGAGAAAGGCAGCTGTGATAACAAAAAGCCTTGTGTATCTGGTGCGCTATCCATGAAAAATTACATAAAATGGAATTACCGCAAAGTCAAGGGACTATAACTGACACCAGCAAACATTTATTGACTCCCACTAACTCTAGGTGCTTATTTAGCTGGAAGGAGCCCTAGTGGCAGAGTGGTTAAGTGCTCCACTGCTAACCAGAAGGTCAGCAGTTCAAACCCACCAGCTGCTCCCAAGGAGAAGGAAGTGACAGTCTGCTCCCATAATGATTTATAGCCTTGAAAACCCTATGGGGCAGTTCTGCTCTGTGATAAGCGGTTGCTATGAATCGGAATCGACTCGACAGCAGTGGAGTTTTTTTTTTACTGTTTAAATGATCACCATACATTGCCTTCACCCCCAGCTCACCAAGTCCTTTCTATGAGGCAATAAAGCAGTGTGCTATGATATCACCAGGTAAATTTACTTACCATTTATATCTCAAAGGCATCTTCAGAACTTCATATACTACAGCTTTAGTTTTGCAACATTCTTGTGTGTGACAGAGGGAGAAAGTAGGGTTCTCACTTGTCAGATTTGAGGTAACTGAAATTTAGGTTAAGTAATCTGTCCAAAACAGTAATTATTTTTGTAAGGAAATATCAACTAACAGTTGGATAATCCTAGATCAGGGATTAGGTCTACCTCACCTAGCTAGGTGCACTTGGGTTCCTCTTTTAACCTCTCTGACTTCAGTTTATTTATAAAACATGAGTAGTAGTGTCTGCTCTCCTTTACTCACCTAATTTTTGTGAGGATTAAATGTAGTTATGTCTGAAATATTTGTGGATATAATATAAAGCAAGTAGTAAATGATAAATCCTACATCTAAGTACCTAAAGTTGGTTGCTTCTCTATTCAAAAAAGTCTCTTTGATAATATTGCTGGGTAATAATAAACAAATGTCGCCACAATTTGCTTTGGAGGAATCCTTTCTCAATTGATTCAAAGATCAATCAGTTCTCTTTGTAATTTAGCATGATTATATTGACTTAATAAACCAGGAAACTGAAACACAGAAGTGCTCCAACTTGCCAAAATTTCACGTAATGAGCTTGTGTGGTGACTCCTACATTCAGAAAGCAAGCCTAATGCTTTTCTGTTCACTGAAATTATGAGGCATTTGTGTATTGTATGTAGAGAAATAAACCCAGGAGCGATAGTTTGACACGAATAGGTGAGTTTTTTCCTCAAAATTGAGTCCCTTGAAGATTCAAATTGATTTATTTTTTTAAATTATAGAGAATTTACATTTATTTTATGCAGTAGCAAGGATTTGGAGCTTTTATAACTTTTTCCTTGAAGGAAAGTCTCTCTCTAGAGAGCTAGTGTTGAAATGCACTCAGAGCTGGTAAAACCTGGTTTTCACATTGCTTTTGCTACTGTTGATGACATTTGAACCACAATTGAGGCTCTGGCTGTAGTAGTTTCTAGAAGGTCCTTTATTGTCTGTCACACCCAAATAAAAGCAGCAGCAACTGAGAGAACCTGGGAGAAAATGTCAGCAGCTACCCTCGGACAGTGGTCATTAACCAGTGTCTCACAACCTAGACAGAGTGCTTTCGCATGCCACCCACCAGCAGGCCTGTGAGTGTTTCAAGCTTAAATAGAAATTTGATTTTTCTTTTTGAATACTGGCAGGGACAAGCACTTAATTTATTGAGTGATTAATGGTCTGTGTTCAGCTCTGTTGACAAAGATAATCATTCAGTCATGTTTAATGAGAGGCTCTGCCTTCATTAAAGTCGTTAGAGCCATTAATAAATAAAAATGTGGTTGGGTTTCACACAATTTATACCTCATAATAAAGAACTAAGCTAAGTCAGCAATTCCCCCAACATTCCCAACAATTAACTTGAAAAGACACTGAGAAAAATAGAGTTAATTCAACAAATTATAATTTTTCCCTGAGGTCAAAATCACCAGTGTCCAAGAAGGTGCACAAGACGATTCGCTGGGATGTAGGGAGATAGTATTAGAAGTTTCATTTGTATTTCCTTTTATTCTGACAAAAAGAAAGAAATTACCCTCAACATATAGTAGTGTACTGGCTGACACTGGTCCCCTCATTCTGGTCACGTGTCCCGTGGTCGTGTATCACAAGCTACGCTGACAAAGCCACAGGTGCCCTCATGCCTTCGTTCAACTTCACAGTCAATAAATATTCACTGAGCATCTTCTATGTGCTGGACCTCGTTCTAGGTTACTGGGACAGTGCAACATTCCTGCCCTCAAGGAATATAAATTCTAAGAAGAGCAATGTGCTCAGCTAAGTGAATGTAGGAATTATATTATTTAGTTGTAACTAGTCCAATTTCCAAAAATAGGTAGGTGACTTTAAAACATACCTGAAAAGTGCATTTTTTATTGTGGTAAATATATACGTACCAAAAACATTTGCCATTTCAACATTCTTCATATGTACAATTCAGTACCTTAGTAACATTAATCATATTCATCATGTTGAGCAGCCATTACCATTATCCAAGTTCAAATTTTCCATCACCCTTAATATAAGCTCAGTGTCCCTAAGCAATGAGTCCACTTTTCCTCTCCCTCCTGTCCATCTCTGGTAATCACTAATAAACTTAGGTCTGTATACACTGGCCTATTCTGGATATTTCATATAAGTAGAATCATACAATATTTGAAGACAATCCTAACAACAAAAGGGCAGGGTTTTCCTTGAAGAAAAAGTTGTCTGTATAGAGCTTCTAAAAGATACCTGGGCAGCACAAATAGTTTGCAGTCAGCTACTAACCTAAAGGTTAACAGTTTGAACCCACCCAGAGGCACTGTAGAAGAAAGGCCTGGTGATCTGCTTCCAGAAAGATTACAGCCCAGAAAACCCTATGGAGCAGTTCTGCTCCGTAACACATAGGGTAGCCATGACTCAGAATTGCTCAACAGCAATGGGTTCCGTTTTCTGGAGCAGAAGCCACAGAGGCAGTAGTAGAATCCTCACCTTCTGGGCCTCAGTGGAGGCTTGGGTGTTACTATGATGCTCAACAGTCTCCAGAGGAGCTCCCAGACTAAGACAAACTAAGAAGAAAGGCTGACAATCTACTTCTGAAAATCAGCCAGTGAAAACCCCGTGGATCACAACAGTCCCATCCGGGCAGCATTTTGTTCCATTGCGCATGGGGTCACAATGAGTTAGGAGCTAATACCACAGCAGTTAACAACAACAATGGGTATTTGAGGACCTTTTAGTTGGGGAAGAGAAAGTGAGGAGAACCATCAAAGTTCTCAAGACAAAAATAACTGTGTTGGCTTTAGAGGCAACTGAAAGCAACATTGAAAACAGAAGATGTGTTCTATCCTGCTTGCTGTTTGTTTTGGTATTATGGTTCTATCAATTAGGATGCCTTCTACGATAAGTAAGAGAAATCCTGACTCAACTGGCTTAAAAAGGGAAATTCATTTTCTGTCACAACAAGAAATCCAGAGGTAGGATGGTTCTTCCACTGTTGTCTAAATCAATGGTTCAGTGGCAGTGGGTTCTTGTCACCATGAGGGGAGTTACTTCTGAGTACAAAGCCAACACGCTCTTCCTGTCTTTCTGCTCCTGCCACCCTTAGCATGCTGGCTTTGTGCTTAGAAGTAACTCCCCTCATGGTGACAAGAACCCATTGCCATCGAGTCAATTCTGAATCATAGCAACCCTATAAGACAGAGTAGAACTGCCCCATAGGGTTTCCAAGGCTGTAAACCTTTATGAAAGCAGCTTTCTCCCACCGGAACAGCCGGTGGATTCAAACCGTTGACCTTTTGGTTAGCAGCCAAGTGCTTTAACTGAGATGCTACCACAATTTCAACTTGACATCTGGACACAACATCCATTGTATGAGAGGTCATTTTCCCCCATATGTCTCTTTTTAAAAACAATAAAACCTTTTCCCAGAACTCCCTCTCCTCCGTGGCAGAATTCTCTCATGTCTCGTTGGCCAGAATCATGTCACCTGCCCATGTCTAACGTAATCACTGGCAAGGGGAGTGAGATTACTATAACTGTTTTAAATTTATCAAGACTTAGCCCTGAACTAGGGAGACGGTGACCATCTCTGAGGGATAAGTACCCACGTAAAACTGGCACTCATTTAAAAAGCAGACAGGAATGATGGATATTGGAGAGGTAAACGAGTTTCTGCTATAATGGTTGATTGTATGGAAATAGTAACAGTGGTAATAATAATAGCTAATATTTATTAAACATGCGTTATGTGCTTGGCAACAGTGCAACCTAAGCACTTTCTACAGAATAGCTTAAGAAACTTATGAAATAGGTGTTATTATCAGCTCATTATTATAGACAAGGAAATAAGCTTAGAGAATGTAGGTAACCTACCCAATTACTCACAAATAGGAAGAGGTGGAGATGGACAGAATCCATCTACTTACTCTATACATTCCTTCATGTGTTCTAAAATGATATCTCATGTGCTTTTCCCCTTTGTTTTTATGTTTAAGAATCCCTGTTCTTTTGATTTTATTGTGATAGAGGCTGAAGAAGTTGAATGTTATTCTTTGTTGCAAACCATCACTGATGTAAGAGCCTGGAGATGTTAGGTTTTTATGAAGGGTACCTAGAGGGGATGCCACAATGAAGACCATTTTTTATTGTATTCCAAGTTCCCAATGCTATTTCCTCTACAATTTTTCATTCCACTCCACTCTCATTCTCCCTCATTTCTTATATTTCCAGTGAAGAGAGCTGGAAATAGGCCCCTATGCTTTAATTACCATTCCTCTGTGCTCTCCTCCCCTTTCATCACCAGCTCTATTTTATGGGCTGATTTGTCACCATAAAGCATAACCTTTCATAATGCTGTTCTGGTGTGGCAAAATCAAGGGTCTCAGTAGAGGATACTGCCAGTTACTTAACTGGCATCCTTCAGCTTCAAGAAGCTCCTGTGAGGCCCCTGCACAAGACAGAGTTGTGGGGGTCAGAAGGTGCTACTCCAGGAAAGGGGTAATGAAATTTCATTACATTTGACACTTTTGTTGTCCGAGCCTTGCTACAAACTGTTAAAACCTAGTGATGGACTATAAATATAGGATTTCATAAGCACGAGATTTATTGCTTTTTTTAAATTGTGGTTTAAGTGAACGTTTACAGTTCAAATCAGTTTCTCATACAAAAATTTATACACACAATGTTATGTAACCCTAGCTGCTCTCCCTGTATTGTGACAGCACACTCCTCATTTCCACCCCAGATTTCCCATGTCCATTCAACCAGCTCATGTCCATTTTTCCTTCTCATCTCGCCTCCGGTCAGGGGCTGCCCATTTAGTCTCATGTATCTACTTCAGCTAAGAAGCACACTCTTCACAAGTATTTTATGTCCCATAGTCCAGTCTAATCTTCGTCTGAAGATTTGGCTTTGGGAAGAGTTTCAATTCTGGGCTAACAGAGTCCGGGCGCCATGTCTTCCGGGGTCCCTCCAGTCTCAGTCAGACCATTAAGTCTAGTCTTTTCACTAGAATTTAAGTTCTGTAACCCCCTTGTCTCCTGCTCTGTCAGGGACTGTCTGTTGTGTTCCCTGTCAGGGAGGTCATTGGTGGTAGCCGGGCAACATCTTGTTCTTCTGGTCTCAGACTGATGGGGTCTCTGGTTTATGTGGTGCTTTCTGTCTCTTGGGCTAATATTTTCCTTACGTCTTTGGTGTTCTTCATTCTCCTTTGCTCCAGGTGGGTTGGGACCAATTGATGCATCTTAGATGGCCTCTTGCTAGCTTTTAAGACCCCAGATGCCCAAAGTAGGATGCAGAACATTTTCTTAATAAACTTTGTTATGCCAATTGACCTAGATGTCCCCTGAAACTATGGTCCCCTGACCCCTGCCCCTGCTACTCTATCCCTTGAATGCTTGGATGTATTCAGGAAACTTCTTAGCTTTTGGTTTAGTCCAGTTGTGCTGACTTCCCCTGTAGCATATGTTGTCCTTCCCTTCACTTAAGATAATTCTTATCTACTATCTAGTTGGAAACCCCTGGTGATGTAGTAGTTAAGAGCTACGGCTGCTAACCAAAAGGTCAGCAGTCGAATCTACCAGGCGCTCCTTGGAAACCCTGTGGGGCAGTTCTCCT
>NW_004444092.1:3046768-3058352 GCF_000243295.1 Trichechus manatus latirostris
TCTCCCCTGCTCGATCTCTCCTGATGTGGAAAACATCCCCAGTGCCACTGCCTGCCTCACCACACATGCCAGCTGATCCAGCCCAGAGGGCACTGGCTCCCACCAGGTCAGATTTGGCAACTGCTTGCTGCTTCTGAACGATCTCTCCCTCTCCCTGCCGTTCAGTCCGATTCCTCAACTTTGCCTTTGATGTTCAGGGCTCCTATATTGTCGTATGTAATCAATTCACTTGTTTTCTCAGGTCTTTGTTGTAAGAGGGACCACCAGAAGTGTCTGACTACTCTGCCATCTTGGCCCTGCCTCGATTTATTGCTTTCTTAAAGTTATAATTTTTTAAATTTTCTTCAGTTTGTATTCTTTGTTCATTCTTTAGACATGTTTGAGTTCCTGTGAGGGGAGGGTTAAACTTTGCAGGTGATTCATCAAAACTTTTAGTCTCAAATCTGATAAATAGGGGGCTAATTGTTGTATCGATTTTGGATATCTGAGTGAGCTTCAGAGTCAGTGATGAACCATCCGAACATGAAGTGTTTTTTTAGTAGTTCTTTGGAATTTACAACAGTTAGTTGTGAGTGTATGTGAGTATGTGTGTTTGTGTGTTTTACGTTTACCATAATGGGCAAGACCAAACACTGAGAATATTCTTTTTTTGAAGTATGCCATTTGATGAGGAGTTTAGAAGCTGTCATTTTAAAGTCTCATCAAGTCTTCTACCACCTAAGGAGCAAAAGCTTAAATTATTTCTGAGGACATCTCTCTTTGGGTCATGGGAAAAGTTGGTCTGGTCCAAAATGCCCAGTTTTCCTGTAAAAAAGTGATTCAGAGACTTCCCCAAGGTCACACTGGTGGTTAGTATCTGAACTGAGGCAGGACACTGGGCTTCCTGACTCTCAGACTAAAGCACATTCCACTCACCTATACTACCCATTACTCCCTGGCTCAAAAGAACTTCTTCAGATTTGGGGTTTAATGCTCTGTAGTCACCATCTTGAAATTGTTAATAATTTTATCTTAAAATGTGAGTTTTCTAAGAGAAGTCCAAGGACACAATGGGACATGCACCAGAGCTTGGAGCTTCAGCTCACATACAGTTGGCTTCCTGGGACAGAGCCTTAGCCACCTGGTCCCCCATCCACTGATGCCCCAGGTCCTGCCAAGCCTCCCTCTCCCTGCCTCCACCCAGAAATAATTCAAGTTGATTTTTGACCCTTGCAACTAAAAGAGATTTGACATACTTTATAAGCTTTTATAGACCTAGGAAATATTCACATAGTAGTACCAGGGATGCTTGCTAGGGATCCTAGTTATCACATACTCCTATCACATGTGAGAATTTGATGTGAAGAATGTGGTACCCTTGATATTTATTTGCAGCAGATTTTAAATCTTAGGATGGCTTCCCTTCATGCTCTAGTGAATTGCTAGGTAAGCTACGTTATCTTTAAATATGTAAAAATTTATAGATTGTGAGTTCACTTAAATTTTTGTTGAGCCACTTATCATTTTTGGAAAATAAACCTTTTGGAGACAGTAAGCCCCCAAAACCAAAACCTCATAATGGAACAAAAACAACTGAATTTGGTGAAGGGTAAGACAGTACACAATACTAGGGAAGCCAGTACAACTTGACCAAGGCAAGGTTATTGAAGCTTCATATACACCTCCAAAATCCCTGAGAGACCCAATTACTGGGCTGAGGGCTGGAGATCATGGTCTCAGAGGACATCTAGCTCAATTGGCATAAAGTAGTTTATAAAGAAAATGTTCTACATCCTACTTTGGTGAGTAGCGTCTGGGGTCTTAAAAGTTTGTGAGCAGCCATCTAAGATACTCCACTGGTCCCACCCCATCTGGAGCAAGGGAGAATGAAGAAAACCAAAGACACAAGGAAAAGATTCATCCAAAGGAATAGTAGACCACAGCCTCCACTAGACTGAATCCAGCACAACTAGATGATGCCCAGCTACCACCACCGACTGCTCTGACAGGGATCACAATAGAACGTCCTGGACAGAGTTGGAGATAAATGTAGAACAAAATTCTAACTCACAAAAAAAAGACCAGACTTACTGGTCTGACAGAGACTGGAGAAACCCCAAGAGTATGGCCCCCAGACACCCTTTTAACTCAGTACTGAAGTAACTCCTGAGGTTCACCCTTCAGCCAAAGATTAGACAGGCCCATAAAACAAAACAAGACTAAATGGGCATACTGGCCCAGGGGCAAGGACGAGGAAGAAGAAGGGGACAGGAAAGCTGGTAATGGGAAATCGAAGGTGGAGAAGGGGAGAGTGTTGACATGCCGTGGTGTTGGCAACCAATGTCCCAAAACAATATGTGTATCAATTGTTTAATGAGAAACTAATTTGCTCTGTAAACCTTCATCTAAAGCACAATAAAAAAAAAATCAAATTGTTAAGTCTAAGGGAGATGGATATTTGTCTTAAATACTGACATTAGGAGTAATGTAATTAAAAGTAAAGTAGTTTATTTCTGGTACAGATAGGGGCATCTACTCTCCTGTTAATCCAATGGGATAAATAGAACACTGTGGTGAAGAAAACAAAATTGGGTGTTCTTCTACAAGGAAGAAACACACAGTTTTTGAAAGGTCAGATGAGGCAAAATAATAAAGTTTTATTCACAGAGAGAGAAAGGCTTCATGCAGGCTGGCAAACTTGTCAGGTTCCCAAATCCATGCTGTTACCTATGCTGGCATTTTGCTCATGGAGCCCTAGGCCCTCCCTGGCCTGAATGAGAGTCTTTCCTTTGCTGTACACCTCATTAAGCAGTGTTTGGGGAAACCCACCCTGAGACTCCACAAAGTCTCAGATTCTCATCTCATCCAAGTTTCTGCTGTGTAAACTTAATAAAGTTGCATTTGCCATTCTGCTCAGGAAGCAAAGCTTTGCAGCTCCAATGCTCAGCAAAAGACTGCTGTTTGCACCTGCACTAAATTTAGTTCTTTTCTCTTAAGTGTGGGTGTTTTTGTTTTTCTTTTCCATTATCTCCAAATTGAAAACATTTCTACTATGAGAAAGGAAAAAAAAAAAATCTTTTTTATCTCTTTCTTCACCATAGCTCAGTGTCATTCTGTAGGCACTATAAATTGTTCTTCCAGACAAATGGAATTATTAACCTTTTGTATGTTATCAAAGCACAATGAAAGGCTAAGTTTTCTTTCTGGAATTTCCAAAGCCTTTATTGTACATAATTGTAAATCAGCACATACTTTTTGTTTGGTCCGTCAGTGTCCATTCACAATGCCTAGGTGAGTTAGTGTCAGGAAGACTCTAGTCAGTGATTTGTTTTAAAAGAACTGCAGCTCCTGATACATCCAATCCGACCTAACTGTTTAATCACTATTACTGTAGGACTAATCTTGCTTAAGCTAGCCTTAATCATTCCTTACAAAATGTAGATATTAATTTATAATTTGCAGTTTGGTTGTATTAAACTAGAGCCTATGCAGATAATCTTTCATAGAGAGTAAATGTAAATACAATCCAGAGTGCACGTGTTTTACTAAAGAATTGTGCAAAGTTCAGAAGTGACAAGGTGGAATTAGTGACTAATAAATACTGACTGAGAAAGAGGGTATTAGAAAAAGCTCCAAGGAGAAGTGAACACTAAGTGGCCAGATAGAGAGGTGGAGATGGGCATTTCAAGCAGGAGCAGTGGCATGGGCACTATGCCTGAAACTGTACCTAGTTCAGTTTTGTTCAAAAGAAGTGGGAGGAGATGGAGAGAACTGGGAGATGAGGCAGGAGATGTAGCCAGGACCCAGCAAAATCAGGGATGGTCCTGCCCAACCTCTCAGGGGACAAATATTTGGAAATGTATGGAGGTGATTGTAACTGGCAGAGAACAGTCAGGAGGCCAAGGATGCTAACTGTCCAGCTGTGCAGTATACAGTGACACACAAGGAACAATTGTCCTACCCAAAATGCCAATGGCACCTGTGTTAAGAAACTGGGTGAGATGATGAGAAGTGGTGTTTGTAATAATTATGATAATAATGATAATAATGACCATAATGATGATAACAGCAAGCATAGCAAAAGTAGCTCTTACTGCATGCCAGATACTCTTAAAAGCATTAGAAATGGTGTCATCATTAATACTCACAAGACCCCTATGAGATAGGTACTATTCTTATTCTCATTTTACAGATGACGAAGCTGAGAGGTCAAGCCCAAATCACAGAGCTAGTAAGCAGCAAAGCAAAGAATAGGGCCCAATTGGGTCTGATTCCAGAACTTACTCTCTTGAGCACTATGTTGTACAGCTTTTCGTAGATTCTCAACCCTGGATGCACAGGGTAATCAGTATTTCTGATGCCTAATCACATCATAGATCAATTAAGTCAGCCTCAAGATTGGAGCCCAAACATCCATATTTTCTCAAAACTTCTTAGTCGATTCAAATGGCAGCCAACTTTGAGAACCAATGCCTTTCTCCAAGTTCAGGATATGTCTTGTCAAAGACTAGAGTCATTGAAGGGTTTTAAGCAGTGAAGGGAAGTGACCAGATTTGTGCTTCAGAAAGCACGAACTCTAGTTATGGCTGAATTGAGGAGAATGAATTTGAGGGGAGTGTGACTGGAAGCAGGGAGACCTATGAGAGGTCTCTGGCAAAAGTTCTTCCAAAAGATGATAACTGCTTGGGCAATGATTGCAACAAAAGCAAATAGCAGGTATTAGGAGGTAAAATAGATGGGATTCAGTGATTGGTGGGATGTGTGCAGGACGGTAAGAAGAAGCAGCACAGGTGGTTCCCAGGTTCCTGGTGTGTGACAGGATGACTGAATTGCTATCATCCTTGCACACTGTCCATGGATGTGTCCTAAGTTTGCTTAGTGCTAATGGAGCCATCAAGAGCCCACATACATACAGACTAGAGGAACAACTTTATTTTTCTGGGGGTATGGACACATTTGGTTGAGGAAAGGGGTGTGTGTGTGTGTTATCAGAAGAAGTCATGGAAGAAAATTGAGTTGTTGGTAATTGTAGTTGGCTTTACCAGTTGCCATGGAGTTGATTCTGACTAACAGTGACACTATGTATGTGAGAATAGAACTGTGTAACTTGTTTGGAAGTGTGAAGGTCACAACTAAATATATACATACTTTATTTTTTAAATTTCCACTTATGGGTCATCTTTTTCTGGACTTTATTTAATCCACCCCCACCTGTGCAGTCCCTTATATTTATATGGCACTCTTCGGTTTACAAAACACTTCCCTATCCTTCAAGTCATTCAATTCTCACAAAAGTCTTCCAAATGAGAAAACTCAGGCTTAAAAAGCTGAGACGGTTTTACCAAGCTGGCTGAGCTAATAAGTAGAGGATCTGAGACTAGGGTTCACTCTTCCTGACTCCTAAGCCATTACTCTTTACCAAGTGGTTACCGGGCTTCAGCAAGTTCTGTCTAGTCACTACTATGAATTTAATTTTATAACTCTGATTGCTTCTATATTCTGAAAGGCTGAAGGAAATTCCACCTGAACGGCGAAGTGGTAGGGAAAATGGAAACTCCCTATTATCTAGTTGGATGTTGAGTATTAAGGTAGGGTAAGCTACTGGGTCATGTCCTCTCAAAAAAGACCTTAAGAAATTCCTTCATTCTTTCATGATTTAATATGTGCATCTTGATCAACATTTTGTCTCATGTATATGAGAAAAGCAATGCCTAAGGCAGTTCTTTTAACTGCCAAGCATATTCATTTTCATCCATTTGTTCTTTCCCTAAAGGTCAGAGTTAATCAAAGAATGTGGTATCCATGATCAGTCTGAAATTATTAACAGCCTCAGAGATATGCGGCTGTGATCTCTGAACTGAAAAGCTTCCACTTGTTCTCCAGGAACAAAGAAAAGATGAGTCATTTGACACTGTATACAGTTTCAGTTGTTTTTGTGGAGAACAATTTATTATCATCTCTATTATCTCTTGTCTCAGGTAGCTGTCATCTGCCTGGGGATTTGATAAATAGAGTATATGAAAGTGTGGGCATCAATGAATTCCAGTGATTCAGACTAATTGGAAGGTCACATCTCATTTTTCATGCCTAGTTGAAAATTTGAAGTGTTAACAGTGTAGGATACTCAAAACAGCCTTGTAGCCTTAACACAAATTACATTTTTAATCAATAATTTAATACCAAATTTATTAAAATTAAAAACTCAAAACTTAGTTTATATTAACATTTTAAGTTCCTTATAAACCTTATAATGTTATACAGTAAGGTTTAAAAATAATTTGGAAAGGACTTTGATTGTTTGGTCCTAATTACAAGCTAGTTTAATTATATCCTTTAGATATTTTCACCTGCATTTATAAATTTAGTAGATTTGATTACTTGCACGCAATGCTTCCATTCATGTCTTATGGCCACATCCAGTACTAGGAAACCTGAAAAATACAGTCCCCATATAGGTGGTCGGGTGTCCAACTGAAACATGGGTAGATTCTAATTTTAAAAGGAACAAAGATAAGAATGAGCACTAAGGGGAATTAGACTCTGCCACATCCACATTGTTTCTGATTAGTCAGGCCAGTAGCTGATCCTCCCCAAACTTACTTTTTCTTAGCAGCTCCTTGTGGCTCCAGTACCTTTTCTAATTACCATGGGAACCCTGCGTGTGGGATATATGCCATTTAAACATGGCTGCACTATTGACGACTGCAGCCCCCACAGGCCTCTATGCTGTATACGACATGTTGGAGACTTGTCAGCGATAAGAATGAGATTAGGCACGACTTGTTTTCCCAAACCTATTGCCCTGTTACTGATTGGCTTGTTTACCTGAATTCCTTCTCCCTTACCTGAAACTTATTGTTACTCACCCAAAGCCCATTGTTCTGTTATTTGCTTCACTGTTTGCTGTACTGACTATAAAATAAACTCCTGGGACTGAAGCCGGGGTCGACTCCTCAGAGTGACCCTCCTGGCCCCACTTCTCTGTAAGAGTTGTGTTTGGTTACTGTCTCCACCGCACCGACATTCGCCGCCGCTGGGACACCTGCGCACGTATATGCCCAGGGTGTTGCCCTGGCCTCAGCACAATTTTCCTAGGTGATTGCATCTTTCTGGTTAAAAGTGTTATGTGGATATTGGAGCCCTTTTGAAAGTACTGCTAAGAGATGCAATTCTGCCAGGATTACTGAGTCTATGTAACGGACGGTGTCCATAGTGATTATCGTCAGAAAGTTCTCTATGCCAGTTGCCATGGAGTCGGTTCTGACTCATGGTGACCCCATGTGTGTCAGAGTAGAACAGTCCTCCATAGAGTTTTCAATGGCTGATTTTTCAGAGGTAGATTGCCAGGCCTTTCTTCTAAGGTGCCTCTGGGTGGACTCAAACCTCCAGTCTTTCAGGTAACAGCATGTTAACCATTTGCCCCACCCAGGGACTCCAGAGAGTTCTCTACAGGGTTTTGAATGTCTTTTCAAACTTGCCCCTCTCTGATCCTCTGTATTCAGAGCCTTGGTTTAGGGAGACAAGAAATGGGAAATTAGAAAATCAACGTGAGCTCAAAAATCATTTAAAAAAACAGAATAAACCTCTGCATTAAATAAAGCATTTT
Source organism: Trichechus manatus latirostris (assembly GCF_000243295.1). Taxonomy (NCBI): domain Eukaryota; kingdom Metazoa; phylum Chordata; class Mammalia; order Sirenia; family Trichechidae; genus Trichechus; species Trichechus manatus. The sequence goes on from NW_004444092.1 coordinate 3,054,354, forward strand.
GATGAAGGCTACTTCCACCTGCTTGACTTGGGCTGTGGAAGGAAAGTATACAGAGGATGGTTGAGCTTGGTTTGTAGCTACATGTGTTTAATAACAAAATCAGATTTGAAAGAAAACAATCAGATTATTTTCTTAAAGGTCTCTGATATTTTCTACAAGATCAAATTTCTAAACTACTGTTTAGCTTGGAGGGATTTTTTTTTCCCCAGAAACTTTGCCTGGCATTTGAAAAATTATTTTCTTTGGATATCTAATAAACCTTTAGTGTTCACCATATCAATAGCCTTAGCTCAAACGCAGGAAAGAAAAACAAGGATGATTGAGAAAGGCAAGGGTAAAGGATAATAGAACAACCAAGTCTCCTCTCCTTTATCACAAATAAGTCTGTTTTCACAATAAACATCCTTTCTTTCGCTCTGCTTTCCATTATCCCTACAAATTCCTGAATCTGTCTACCATCTGAAAAAAGCTATTACATTTCAAACAAAAGCTTTCTGTCAACATCAGGAATAGATATTTTATATTAGTTTATTCTCAGAGGTTTTGGTACTGCTTTATAATTAAAAATGTAGTAATAATTAAAAATTTTCAGATTTCATTGTAAAAAAGGAATCACTCCTACATCAAACTAGAGTTAGGGAAGCATTACTTTGAATGTCTTATTTTGTTACCTGAGTGGTTGATCATGAGCATTCAGATTTATGTTTCCTGAATCCCTTTACTTGTTTTCGTGAGCTATCTCATTCATTTGTGTAGTTGGCACAAAAGGAGGAGAGGCAGTGGGCCTCGGGGGGGTCTGGAAATTGCTGGTGAATTTGTCTATATAAGCATATTGCAACTTCCTGAGAAATGACTCCAGAAGTTTCCATTAGATTCTCAAAAGTATCTGCGACCCAAAAGAGGTTTAAAACTATGGTCTCTGTTTCTTCTCTAAACCCTCGGTGATATCGCTGCACTGCTAAGGAAGTAGTACCTTCTCCACCTGCAAGGGGTGTGCTGGAGGTCGGGAGGAAAGAGAATGTTGGCTGTGGAAGTAAAGGGGTGGCAGTGGTAAAAGTAGGAGGGGTGGCACCTCTGAGCTTGCTGGGAGACATTTCTCCACTCAGTGTCTCAGGTCTGCCGTTTGTAAAGTGTGCATTTGGGGCAAGAAAAGACTACCTTAGCCCTGATTTTATCAAGATTTTGTATTTAGGGTAGCAATTTATATCTGTAATGTTGTTAGTGCCGTGGAGTCGATTTCGACTCACAGCGACTCGATGTCGACTCCATACCTGTGGGCGTGATACGTTTACGTAAGATACAATTTTTGCTCCTAGGGTGATTATGAAAAGAAGCCCAGGTGGCACAATGGTTAAGAGCTAGGCTGTTAACCATAAGGTCAGTGGTTCAAACCCACCCACAGGCTCTTGAGGGGTGGGACGGGGTGGGGGGGCGGTGACCTGGTAAAGATCTGCTCCCATAAATATTACAGCCTAGAAAACCCTATGGGGGAAGTTCTGTCACATGGGACCACTGTGAATTTACATCTACTAAATTGTTAGCTTCCTGAGGGCAGGGATCATCTTCCTCCTTTAGTGCCCCGCACTGTCAGAGTGCCTTACACACGGTGAGCATCCCATACATGTTTATTGAATTAAAATAAGCATAAGAATTACATATATTTTATACTGTGTGCTTATCAGGACACTTGGGATTTATATAAAATCCTGTTTCTCTGATTTATTAAACAAGTGAAACTTCTCTTGGGCTTCAAATACTGTACAAAATAACAAATTCAAGTAAATCTAGCAGCAAAATTCCCTACAGATGAAAAAGCACATTCAAACCCACTAGGGAATTCTTTTCACCTAACACAGGAATTAACCCCACACATACTAGATCTCCCTTCAACTTTTTTGTAAACTTAGATGTGTGGCCATGTCCGGAACAAAGAATAACCCACAGTAAATGGCCAGCCTTTGATCTACTAAGATTTAAATAGATATTTGCTCATATATTTTTATTATTGGTTGTAGTTGATGTTTAACACGCTACATCTACCTAATGTTATATATTTAATTAGCTTTTGTTCTTGTAGTTTCTTTACTCCTAAGACTCTGAATAAACTGTAAGTTAAATATCCTAACCTTAAGTAATTGATAAGGAGAACAGAAACAACACACAGGTGAGCCTGAAAGAGAAAACAGGAAATTAAAAGGGAAGAAAGTATATGTAGTTCAAGTGCTTTATCTTATCTCCTGGTCTTTTATTTATTCTGTTTGATCTTACTGCAAATATTTGCTGAGCACCTATGTCAGGCTCTGTGCCAGGCATAAGAAGTACAGAATAAGGAAATGTTCCCACCCTCAACCATTGGGGGATAGAAACAACTTTTTATAACACAAATCAAAAGAAAGTGAAGTCTAAACAATTGCAAGTAAGTGGGTATGTCTATGAAAAATAATTCATTCTGATGGGAGGCCTGGGAAAGTTTAACAAAGTTGATATCTAAACTAGTAGCTACAATATTTCAGAGAAGATATCACTGGGGCCTTGATCCAGAGAAAAAGTCAGAACTTAGTGTAACAAACTGATCTAGGTCTAAACAGAAAAGCAGCTGCTTCAATCCTCTCCTCTGCTGTGGGGCTGTGATGTTCAGTGCCTGTGGCTCGAGAGGTTGAGAGGAGAGGGGAAGAAAGCAAAATAACCTGTTCGCATTTGTACATTTGTACATTTTCAATTAAGAATACGATATGCCCAACTCGCCTTCAACCTCAGCACATTAGTTCTGTTTTTAATAACTCACATTTACCACTACCTAATACCACCCCAAAGGAGCCCTGGTGGTGCAGTGGTTAAAACACTCAGCTACTAATGGAAAGGTTGGTGGTTAGAACTCACTAGCCACTCCATGGGAGAAAGATGTGGCAGCCTGCTTCTGTAAAGATTACAGCTTTGGAAACACTATAGGGCAGTTCCACTCTGTCCTATGAGTCAGAATTGGCTAGACAGCAGTGGGTTTGGTGGGTTTGGGAACACCATCCCAAGGAGCCCTGGTGGCACAACAATTAAGCGCTTGGCTGCTATCTGAAAGGTCCATGGTTCAAACCCACCAGCGGTTCTGTGGGAGAAAAGACCTGGTGATATGCTCCTATAAAAATTACAGCCTAGGAAACCCTGTGGGGCAGTCCTATCTGTCACATTGAGTAGCTATGAGTAGAAGATTCACTTGATGGCACGTAAGACTAACAACAACAATCCTATCCCATTTATCAAACACGTAGCTTGGGGCCCCTTCACTTACAACTTCAACTTCTTCTAAATATTTCAAGTATTAGAATTTAATTCCATGACTAAGGACTTTGAGAATCACCTCCAACCCTCACTGCACGCCATTACTGTACCCCTACCATCTCCCTCCTGAAAACTGTCTACCAAAGCCCATTCCAGTTATCAAAACTGCCTGGAAAATTTCCTGCTTTGGGGCAACAACCAAAAGACATTTTGAATGATTAGTGAAGAAGGAATAAAAACTTTGCTTAAAAATATTCTGGCAGTTTTTTATTACTATTTAAAATTAAAGCAAATGTTCACACTGAAATAAAAAGAAGATCCAAATGTTCAACAATAGGGGAATAGTTAAATAAATGCTGACACATGCATATGTTAAACTATTATGTAGGTATTAAAAATTATTTAGAAAAACATTTAATGATGTGGAAAAGTAGATGGCATAGGGTAAATTAAGTGAAAGAAGTCACAAAACAGAATACGTAATACAATTGCATTTTTATTTTTAAAAAATTACTTATATTAATAAAAAAGATTGAAAAGATAAACACCAAAATACTGTGATGGGATTCTGAGTGATTTTTATTTTCTTTATTTTTTTAATTTTTTTTGTTTATTGTTGTAGTTTAAATGAAGTTTACATTTCAAGTTAGTATCCCATACAAAAATTTATACATACATTGTTATGTGACCCTAATTGCTCTCCCCATACTGTGACAGCACACTCTT
>NW_004444092.1:3065369-3078124 GCF_000243295.1 Trichechus manatus latirostris
CCTTATGCCTGTGTCTAGGCAAAGGAGCTGTGCCTACCCTGAGTTCCTGGCTTAGGGAAGCCGGCAGGTTATTTTTTCCCATTTGTTAATTTGTTCACTCTCCAAGGCTGGGAAAATGGCTCCAGGCGTGTGACGGATCCTACTTCTGGCCCAGGGGACTCAGAAATTGTTGAAGACGATCCAGGACCCAGTGCAGAGCAGGGAGTGGGGAGGTAAATGGGAGACAGGTTTTTCCCTGAGGGGGGTGATTTTGATCTGCACAGTAGGCCAGATGAAAATACTTATCTTTTCGCTATCGAGGGCTGCTTCGCACTGGTTCTGCGTGGCCAAGTAGACTCTCAGTGGCTGGGTCTCTCCCTGTGTGAAATACGCCTCCTGAGCACCAATGCTTGCCTGCCTCAGCCCCAAGCTGATCAGGCCTGAAGGGCTCAGGCTCTCGCCAGGTCGGGTCTGGAACCTCCTCACAACTTCCGAACCGTCTTTCCCTGCCCATGCCACTCAGTCTGGTTCCTCAACTTTGCCTTTGATGTTCAGGGCTGCTAGATTGTCATATATAATCAAATCACTTGTTTTTTCGGGTCTTGATTGTAAGAGGGTCCACCGGAAGTGTCTGACTACTCCACCATCTTGTCCCCACCTCCCTTCTTTATACTTTTGTTTGTTCTCCAAATTTTCAAGCACAAATACAGGTTACTTTTAAAATAATTATGAAGGTCCAAATTGCTTGTAAAAAGTAGAGGGAAAAGCTTTCTTGCAGCCTACTTGTTACCCTAATACTCCACGACATTTTTTCTCTTTTTCAAAATGGGCAATTGAGGATTGACATAATTAATGCCATAATGATATTCTAAGTAACCTACAAGTTTTTTTGTTTGATATTTTGTACACTCTCACTTTCAATGTCCTTTTTTTATTACACCAGCTGCACTGGTCTCTTTCCAAAGGGGTGCGGGGCCTTTTCTGCTCTTGCAGATTTGGTCTCCCTCCTTTTCTTTGTTCTCTCGAAGGATGACCTTCAGCCTGCAAGGTGGCAGCTAAGAAGGCTGCCTGACACTTTTGGTCTGCAACTTTCTTCTTTGCTCCTTATCTCAGTTAGAGTAAACTTGACAGGCCAGTTCTACTAGCCAAGAGGTATAAGTTTCTTTTTGTTGTTTTGTACAGTTCGGCCATCTGTAACTTCTCACGTACAAACATAAAGATTAGTGTCCAGATGTCCAGCATGCATATCTTTAGCCTAATAAAGATCTTCTTGTAACTATCCTGTAATGTATACTCATCCAACCATCTATGGATTATGTGCCTGAAGACAGTATGAAAGCCTTGCAAAAATAATGCATAAGCTCTAATGCAGAAATTGCCTTTCGGGACTCCATAAAGACAGCCAACGTTGCTATCACCTCCTAATAAACTTTCTCTCTCTTTCTGACCTGGAGTACGTTTCATTGGCTCAACTGCTCCAGGGCACGGACCCTAATTGGGCAACATACTCATGTACCAATAAAGTTAAAAAAAAATTATTGCTTTTGAATCTCACATTTGACTCAGAAAAAATGGGAGTAGCTATTGGTTGAGGTATGGGGAGTCAGACTACAAAATAATTTTCCTTCTTCGTTTATGCAAAATTCATCATTGTGGAGAGAATTTTCTACCTATCCCCTAGCAGGTTCCCTTTCCCTGTCCCTCCTTGTCTGATGGATCTCCCCTCCAAAGAACTTATTAACATAGTTAGCCCCATCCATCCCCCAAGGGTCCAATTTCCTACTGCATCTCCTTAGTTTCAGACCCTATGGGGAATAGTCTGTTTAGTTCAAAGACTAAATTAAGGAAAAAAAGCAAAAACAAAAACATTCAGAAGCTTCTGGGAGTTACTTGTGCCTCTTAGAGGTAAACAGTTATTATGTAAAGGGAGAAACTCCCATATACCATGGACTGCTTTATGCCACCTTCCTTGTTTACTGTGAGCTACTTTGTCGTCTTAACTTTTAGTGCCTTTCTGTAAACCAAAACAATATGCGTCCCAAAACAAAATTCATAAAAAGTTTACTCTGTCATTTATCAAAAATAATTCCAGCAGAAAGGACCTGCCTCCTCAGTAGGGCAGCTTGGATTGTATATAAGCCTATGAACTAATGTCAGGTGAGGAAATACATGTTTGCTCCTATTATTTCAAGACAATTTTCTTCCTAACTTTCTCCTCCTCTTCCTTTCCTCTTTCTAGGAACTTAGTCAATAATCAATTTCTGCAAAGTTCCTAAAAGCTAGTTGTTAAGGATGGACATTTCCCATGTATTAATTTACACATTATCTGCTCTGGGCATAGGAGCATCTTAAGAACATACTTTTTAGAACAGCAACAGCAAAAAATCTCCAAGTCTAATAGGGATAGATCCTTAATGATGGAAACGTAGATGCTATGAAAGTTGAGATGGAAGGACTATATTTTTGAGTAAGAGGTCCTCCTGCACTCCCTCAAAATATTCCTTTCAAGAAACTTCCTGATCTACCAGCAAGCCAGGACTCTGCCACCGACATAGAATCAGAAGTGCCCTGAGCTATTTTTCCAGGGGTGGGAATCGAGTTTGAGTTAACAGACCTGCTGTCTTGGTGGTCCAGTTTGTGATCAGTCACAGCCATCTGCAAGGCCAAAAGTGTGCACATAATTCCATCTCCTTGAGGGACTCAGGATACTTCCACATTTTCCAAAGGAAACTCCAACATCATCTATCTCTCTGAGAAGTATAGTCTTCCCATAACTTTGACTTAATTACAGTGTAAACCAAAGGAGTTTGGTGTGTTAGATCAGTCATGGTACTGCTATATTCTTTGTTCCTTTCTAAGATAAACTGATCTATCACAGCCCTTGCAGGACACCCAATACAAAATCGTCCCATTAATAGGCTACGTGGTAACTTCCATTAAGGAAAAAGTTGAGATTTGTATTTTTCATTTATTTATTCATTCAACTAATATTTATGAGTAATTACTACATGTCTGGAATTGTTCTAGGTGCTAGAAATTCAGCAGTACAGGGAGGGGACCGATGAGAAAAATATCCCTGCTTTAGTGGAATCTGCATCTAAGGAGGAGGATACAGATAATAAATAAGTAAAAAAAAATACATATATATGTTAAAAAAAAAAAAACAACATTGCCGTTGAGTCGATTCCAACTCATAGCGACCCTATAGGACAGAGTAGAATAGCCCCATAGGGTTTCCAAGGCTGTAAATCTTTACGGAAGCAGACTGTCCCCTCTTTCTTCCCTGGAGCGATGTGTTGCTGGAACCACAGACCTTTTGGTTGGCAGCTGACAACTTTAACCTCTGTGCCACCAGGTCTCCTTATGTATATGTTAGTTGGCGCTAATTGCTTTAAAAAAATAAAGCAGAGAAGGGGGGATGAAGAGATTTATGTGAGTGGGAGGAGCCTCACTGAGAACTCACTGAGGTGACCTTTGAAGTAAGGCCCTGAGGAGGTGAGGGCAGGAGTCCTGCAGGTCTCCTGGTGGAGTATATTCTAAACACAAGAACAGGAGTGCAAGGGCTCTGATGAAGGAGCCCTACCATTGTGTTTGAAGAGCAATGAGGAGGCCAGGGTGGCTAGAAGGAGTGAGCCAGGGAGAGAAGTCAGAGACAAGATCTGAGAAGTCAAGAGGCAGAGACCACACTGACCATGTAGGGATTTAGGTTTTGCTCTGAGAGACATGGGAAGCCACTAAAAGAAATGGAGCAAACTTATTTTAACAGCATCACTATTAAAAGATGATACTGGCTTGGGCCAGGATAGTAGTGTTAAGAAGTTCTAAAACTATTTGACTAAACATACCATTTATTTTTAATTATACCACATCTATACAGAAAAAAACAAGTGTTTGTTCCCCACCCCCATCCTTGACTCCAAGAGATTCTGAATAGGCTTTTATACTGATTGAATTAGTTGTAACATGATTAGTAATAAATGAACAATTTCTTTTATAAGGTTAAGCACAAAGCTGGTTCCTATGAGGTGGAGGTTAAAGATGTCCTAAATGTCCAACTTTTCCAAACTGCTGTACCACTCCACCATCTCTAATATCAATTACTCCCTGTCCCCTCAGGACTCTCCCTCCCATCTTTGGCTTCCAAAATTCACTGCAACATCTCACAGAACTCATAAACTGTACTTACAGTGAAGTAGTTTATTAGGGTACAACTAATTAGTGGTTTAACAGGGTACAACTCGGGATCAGTAATAACTCAGAAGTAAAAGGAACAACTCAAGATACAGTTCTTAATCAGGACGGCTTCTTCTCAGCCATGCCTGCAGGCAGGCCTCTCTCTGGCCCTCAGCCCCTTGGCCTGGCCTCTGCCCTGCTTGGGCAAGTGTTTTAAAGCTCTTCAGCTCCACCTATAAGTGCCTGGGGGCACCCCACTCTACCAGTAAGCCTCAGCCTGAAGGCACTCAACTCTCTCACTCCATGGGTTGGCAAGCCAAGCTCCACTGACAAGTGCCCAGAGGCACTCCACTCCACCAGGAAGCCTCCTGCCTGAAGGCTCTCAGCTCTCTCACTCCATGAGTCAGCACCCCCATTGTAATTGCCTTGCTCTGTGTGCCAGGAAGCCCACTGAGCCGTCTCACGCATGTCTCCTGTTTCTGCTGCCACCATTTCTCTGACACTGCTTCTCAGCATTTCATGCCATCTCCAGTGTTATAGCTGTCTATCTCTGTCTCCTGGGTCTAAGAGGTTCTCAGTGCAGGGACCCCAGGTCCAAAGGACACGTCCTGTTCCTGTCTCTTCTTCTTGGTGGTAGTGAGGTCCCCCCTTTCTGCCTTGGGAAAGCTCATTTTAAGCCTAGCGGGATGGCAAAACTTACCAATCCCCTTGTTGGGGTTATATACACCTTATTTGCATGGTCCCACCCCCACAAGTTCTCATAATTTTTAGTTCAATGCCTATGCTATATCCAGCCATAAGAAGCTTTGCCCAAACAGGAATAATGATCCCTAGAGCAAGTAGATTTTCTCTTTGGGAATTCAAATTGGGAAAATCAGAGAGACTGAGACTATTTGCAACTGCAGAAAGTAGCGAGATGGGAAGAGCAGCAAAGTCGCGTTGGCGGGGGGTACAGGGCGGTCAGCTGTGTGTAGAGCTTCTGTGAATCTTGCCCACCCTGCAGGCCAGCCTCCTCTGGGCCTGCAATGCTTCAATCCCTGCTTTCAAGTTCCTCTCCTTCTTATTGTCTTAGGAATCCTTGCTTGAGGTAACCTGAATGAGTTGGCTCCTTGTAACTAAAAGTGTCTCCACAGAGGCTAGGAAAAATAGTATGAACTGAGACCTAGTTCCAATTTATAATGGAAAAATACTTCAACAACAACAACCAAAAAAAAGCTTTATCTTGAAAACTTACCTCACTAATCAATGAACTGTATGTTAGGAACAATTTTTCTAGAAGAGGTGTGAGGTTGCCCTGAGCCATGAATTCCACACAGTGCCTGTCCCATAGGGCCTTTTTCTAGCCTGTCTGGCCAGAAAAAGAAGTCTTTGGCCATGGAACAGAAAAAAAGGGAATCCAATCTTTCTTGTCCTCATGAATACTGTGAGTAATATAACTGTACTCTATAAATTATCTTTTTCATGAACTACATGGATTTCTGGATAAAATTGTTTACTAACGGCCATTCATAAATATAATATAAATAATAAGATTATTCGCTTACTATGTGTCAGAGGTCCCTAGGTGGCAAAATGGTTTGAGCTCAGCTACTAACTGAAAGGTTGGCAGGTGGAATTCACCCAGCAGTGCTGCAGAAGAAAGGCTTGGTGATCTACTTCCATAAGATTACAGTCATTGAAACCCTATGAAGTGCAATTCTTCTCTGACACACATGGGATTGCCATGAGTCAGAATTAACTTGATGGCAACAGGTTTGGTTTTTTGGTTAGTATGTGTCAGGCCCTGTGCTAAGAGCTTTACATACATTGTTGTAAATCTATAAGGCCATTTTTATCCAGTTTTATGGAGGAGAGACATTCAAAGCTTAGAGAGGCTGTGTAAGCTGCTGGAGTCACACAGCTGGTGAATAACAGCCAGGATATGAATCTAGATATGTCTGTAGGCCACATACTTACTCCCCAGTCATATCAAAAAGCTACAGCTGCATCTATGGTGGTTGTGTAGGAGGCCAGTGTCAAAGTTAGAGGAACTTGAGTGAGCAGTGGGTGACTTTCTTATGGATGCAGAGCTCATGATGAACTGGGACTCCTCCTCTACCTGCTGCCAGCCAATATTTAGTCTCAAGATGCCAGAACGCCTCATGACCACCAGGCAGAGAAGGCACAAATTCAGGGACAGAGGGCATTGGCCTGGTTAGGGCTGGGAGGACTCAGTCATACTCTTCAGTCTCCCAGGTGACTGTGTGGACAAGTAAGAGACTAAGACTCATCCATTTGACTGTCCTTTAACCTACGTGGTTAGTTTCTCCTCTGACTGCACAATCTTTTGAATGCATAACAGCCCACACATTTTGTAGTCAATTCCACATCTAAATACCTTTTGCCTCTCAGCTGCTTACATGCAAAAGCCCACACAAAATATCATAAAATATTGCTCAAGGTGTTTGTTCCTCAGGGAAATCTCGCATGATGATGCTTTTATGAAAATAGGAAGAATGACACAAAATTTCTTGGCTCAGCTGGCTAATTAGTAGGCCAGAGTCTTAGTTCTCAGGTAACATTCTACAATACTAAATTATTCATGAGTAAGTTCCCCAGATTCAAAGGCTGAGTGTAAGCCCCAGATGACTCAAGGAAAGCCCTCAAGTTGTTCACTGCACGTTTGGCTTAATTAACTGTCTGAGAAAATGCTTTCTACATTTGCTCAGAAAAGCTGTTTTGTGAGGCAGAAGTTCAGCAAGTATCATATTTTTCTGCAAATAACATACCCACGTAAGTAACACACTCCCACATAGGTAACGGGCATAACACACCTAGGAAAACAATACGCGAGAGGGCGCATGATTGGCAAAAAACTTATAAGGCACATGTTATTTGCATAAAAATATGATAATAGAATCCACTGCCCCCGCTAAATGTTCTGTCATCTGCCAGCCTCCCACCACCACTCTCAAACCCACCCTTTGGATACATGAGTGCAGGGTAATCAATGCAAGCAGCAGGCTGGATGCTGGAAGAACAAAACAAAAAGTAAATCACCTGCAACTTATGCATCATCACAACATAAAACTGGAGCACCTGAGATGCCAGGACAGAAGGGAGCCCAGCACTTCTTAAACCAGGGCTTTGAACTGGTTCTGCCCCGGTTCAGTCATGGCCAATGAAGCAAAACCCAAGCAGATCCAAATTTTTAAAATGTGGGTGAACTGGAACAATAACTGGAATGTGAAAAATTAGAAGTTGAAGCTCCACTAGAAACTTAAATCTCTTGACCCAGCAGAGTCAGAAACAGTTGTGCCCTGCTCAAAGATGGTGGCCCGCAGTGCCATTTTGAATGTGTGTCACTCTCCACAGTCCTGGCAATAATCCAATCTTCCACATCAGGCTCCTGAATGGGCTCGCTATGCCTCTTCTGAGTCTCCCATTCCAGGGCTTTGACTCGTAATTTTTCCCATTCCGGTTATGGTTCTGGATTACCCAAACTGCAAAAAGTCGTGTCTGTTCTTATTTCACTTCTTTGGCCATGACTTAACCTGTTCAAACTGGTTCAAAGCCCTGGTTATAACACAGAAGGCCCACAGCCTGGGAAAAGTCTGCCACAGCAGCACCACCGCCACCCCCGTAGCACCTTCTCCTTCTCCCACCCCAGCCCTTTCTGGAGAGCATCAGAGTTAGCAAAAGAGGACCATGGCTTTTTTATAGAAGGTTGTCAATTCCTTTGGATTTAAAGTCTTCCTGAATGTTTCCTCATACAGCCATTCTCATGACCTTCATCGTTATATACATGATAATGATTCCTGAATTTATCTCATCTCTGATCTCCAGACATGAATATCTACCTCCCTCTTTGACATCTACAACTGGCAATCTCACAGGTCCTTCAAATTCAGTATGGACCAAACTTAACTCATCTCCCTTTAACACAATGCATCAGTCAGGGTTCAAGCAGAGAAACAGAACCGCTAGACATGATAGATAATAAGAGATTTGTGACAGCAATTTGACCTCATGCATCAACACATGTAAGGTTTAGTAATGAGTAAAAAATCCTTGGCCTTGAAAATTATCTTTAGACATTATCTTTCCATGTTATGATATAATATGGAAGTACAGAAAAAGAATCAAGACAACTATATCGTAGCTAAAAACCAAACCCAGAGAAGAGTAACAACAAATTCATGATAATTATAAGTCAAAAACAGAATTTTGATTCGTTTGAGATGGATTCTACAACCTGATTATGACAGTAACTGTGTGACGATATTGACTGAAAATGAGCCTACACTGGCAAATTTAAGACATGCAAAATTTAACCAACAAATTATTGCTCAATATCTATAATGTGCAAGGCACTATTCACAGTTACTGGACTGAGGGATATTATTGTTGGTTGGCAGGCACTACAGTCAATACAAAAATCAGAAATTATGAATTTGATATGATTATAGGTAACAATATAAGTGTAACATAACTCTTAATTAATTGTATCACTGGATGTTAGCCCTTGGGATGTTGTCACGGAAATTTCATAAAGCCATTTTATTCTCTATGATTCCTGATTATGCTCATGTTTTTTACTCAAGAAAGATAGGCTACAATCTCCTCTTTCCTCTTGTTATCTTGTCCCCAGGATCCCTTTCCCATAGAATGTGGCCCTTACACTTAACAAACTTGCTCAACATGGATTCAGAACTACCATTGTTTTTCCCTAAATTGCCCCCCAAAACAACCAAAATTATCAGCCATGAAGTTAGTCACAGCTAAATCAGTGTTTTGGGTGTTACTGTACAGCCTGTCAAAGTCTTTAACATTCATTGACGAGGAATCTTGATTGACAACTAGGAAATACACTTTGGCAAATTGTAAATATTTATTCAGTTAAACTAAGTGGCTAAAATCTGGTCCATCTTTGTTAATATTGTTAATTAATTTTAAGTTTTACGTCATCCTTTGCATGGGCTCTAAGATACCTTGGGAAATGGTAACAACCCGTCAATTTACCAAACCATTTATTGATTGAACACCTGCTGGTGATAGTCTTGGTTACCTCTGTAGAGGAGTACATCACCTTCTCCCCTCTGTATTTTTCCTTTCCTGCTCTCTGGCAGTTCACTTGCAGTCCACCAATCTGCTTTACTCCAGGGAAGGCTCTAAAAGGAGAGGAAATTCGTCTCCTGAGTTCTTCCTTCAGAATTCTCAGGGTTCATGGCTGGAACACTGGAAGGGAGAATGTTGTGTTCTGCATTCTGCCAAAGCAAGAAGAGGGAAAGCTGTGCCCTTCCTAGGGTACACATGGGCTCCTAGCTCTGTGGATCCAGGGCTGCTGCTCCAAGGCAGAGGCAGAGCTAACAATAGAAATTACCACTTTGGGGTGTGCTTTCTATGTGCCAGGGTCTGATCTTCAACCAATCATGGGTATGGCGCAGGATTGAGCACTATTTCATTCCACTGTACATAGAGGCACCATGAGTTGAGGGCCAACTTGACAGTAGCTAATGACAACTATGTGCCAGACACTTTGGTAGGCAATTCAAATACTTTATCACATTCAATAGTGCCAACAATGCTATGTTGTTGTTAGCTACCATGGAGTGAACTCTAATTCATGGTGATCCCTTCTGTGTCAGAGTAGAACTGCACTCCATAAAATTTTCAATGGCTGACTTTTTTGGAAGGAAATCACTAGGCTTTTCTTCTGAGGTACCTCTGGGTAAACTTGAACCTCCGACATCTCAGTTAGTAGCCGAGCACATTAACCATTTGAGCCACCCAGATAGTTTGGTAAGTAATTAAAATACTTTGTCACACTCAATACTGCCAACACTATGAAGGAGGTACAATTATTATGCCTACTTTATAGATGTGCAAACTGTGTCGTAGAGAGTCTAAGTAATTTGCCCAAGACCTTGCAGGGGTAGAACTCACTATACCATACTGATGTATTACATATGCTTAAGACAGAAGTGAAAATAAATCCCCTAGTGCTAACTCATCCATTCCATCAACATGTGTTGAACATGTACTCTGTGGCCCTGTGTAAGGGCGGCCCCTCTTCTGCCCACTGGACCCATTGTTTCTCATCACTGAAGGACACCATTCCAGCAGTTTGCTCCTCTCTCTTCCACATCATCTACTCTCTACTAGATTATTCCCACCAACTCAGAAACATGCTGTTATTTCTTCCATTTTAGAACAATTACTTCTTGACTCTACATTCCCCTCCACCTACCAACCCCTTTCTGTGTTTCCCTTTAGAGTAGAACTCATCAAATGAATCATGTATTCTCACTGGCATTCAGTAATTCCAAGTGATTTTGTATTTCTTCTGTATTCTCTATAAGAACCTGAGCTTGAAAATTATGCAGATGCCTTCAGCACTTTTTACCTCATGTTATTTCTTTGTCAGATTGAGCATTATATTGCATTTTTCACTTCAAATGAGACTTTTTTTTCATTAAGCTAGAGCTTAGCAATAACGAAACATGGATTCAGTCTTAGAAGGGAGAGAAGAGTTTTGTTGATTCCTTGGTCACCCTCTGCCACTTTGCCGACATTGCAGGTCATCACCAGGGGCACTGGAGTTGGGAGTATGAAGGGACCAGTAATAATCCATTGCCACAACTTGAATTAAAAAAGCACTTCAAGGAAATTCCCTCTTAGCGATGCCTGAGAAGTGTTCTTTTTCTACAGAAAGAACAGATTTGGTGCAATATTTTCCAATAAATTTTACTTATAAATCATTTTCTGTAAATAAAATTATGTTTTAAGCATAGCTGGGGAGATTGCTACATAAAAAGACATGAAACAGAATGAGCAAAAAGAACAGAAAGGCGCAAAAGAGCATTATGTGAATTATTGTGGATCCCTCTGTGATCCAGAGAATGCTTTCGTTATGAAAAGCATTTATCTTTTTGTGTAGCTCTAAATGTTCATGCATCAGGTGTGCACACCTGCATAGGAAGGATAGCATTATTTGTTACTCTGTATTTTATTCAATATTCTTTTCGTATTACATGGTTCATTTGAAATTCTACACTGAGCATATACTTGGGAGTCTTTCTCTCTCACAAAATTAATTTTAAAAAGTTTTTAAATAGACTCTTGTGAAAGACAGTGCTCAGAAAGAAACATCATAAGGTAACTATGATATGGTTACTTACATAAACTTCAGTCCCCAGTTGTTTATATAGTATTCTCAGAAAAGAGGTTAGGAACTATGGACAGAGAACAAATTCTCTAAAAGAAGTGTAATATGATATTTTTACATAAATATAAACTGTGGGAAGAAGGGAAGGGAAGGAGCGAAGGGGGAGGAAGGGAGGATCAGCTCTTTCCTAGAATAACTATTTTGACATTATTGAGTACAGGAATGCCCTATCTGTAAAAGAGGCATATCTTGGAACTAAACTGCTGGGAAAACAAACACCAGTTTAGAAAGAACTAGCTACTTTTTTTCAACAATTAGCAAGATGTTAGATACTATCCCCAACTTTGGATACGAAGAAACTATATTTGGGTATTTATATATACCAGAGTAGATTAAAGAATCTTCACAAAATAGACTGATGAGATAATTTTCAAAACTCCTATGAATTCAGAGGAAAAAGAGAGATAACCCAATTAAAAATGGACAAAAGGATTAAACAGGTCCTTCACAAAAATGGATACCCAAATGGCTAATAAACGACGGTGCTCAACATCATTACTTATAAGGGAAGTGTAAATTAAAACCACAAGGAAATACCAAAACACACCAGAATGAAGAGTGAGAACACCAAGAGAGGGCAAGGCTATGCCCCAACTGAGACTCTCATACATTGCTGGTGGGAGTGTAACCTAGAACAACCACTTTTGAAAATTGTTTGGCATTTTCTACTCAAGCTGAACATAAGTATATACAATGGCCCAGCAATCCCACTCCTACATATGTATCCAGCAAAATGTATATTTATAGGCACCAAAAGCCATGTACGTGAATGTTCATAGCAGCACCATTCATATCCAAAGCCCAGAAACAACCCAAATGCTGATCAGCATTAGAACAGATAAATAAATCATGGTATATTTAAGCAGTGGAATATGATACATGAATAAATTATTGCTATACACAAAAGTATAGATGAATCTAAGAAATAAAATGTTGACCAAAATAGTAACTATATGATTCCATTTATATGAAGTTCAAAAATAGGAAAAATGTATCTATGGTGATAGAATTCAGAATAGTGGTTACCTCTGGGGAGGAGGGGTGTAAGTGAGCAGAAGGGGAAGGGGAGGCTTCTAGGAGGCTGGAAATGTCCATTTTTTGATCATGGGTGTGTTCCCTTTGTAAGAGTTCACTGAGGGGTACACTAATGACTCAAGCAGTTTAACGAAGTTAATTTTAAAATGGGAACAATGGAGAGACAGACAACTGCATGTGGTTTGGTTCACTGTTCAAACTTATCTTCTCTAACTGGGACATAGACAAAGTTCATCTATATGTTCCCTTCTCAGTGCTGTTCTGCTGTCTGCTGTATCATTTCTTTGAAATGTCCTCTGCCCCTCTCTGCTGTCCCTTCCCCTGTATCACCCCCCTACACACACACACACACACACACACA
>NW_004444092.1:3078224-3089871 GCF_000243295.1 Trichechus manatus latirostris
CACACACACACACACACACACACACACACACACACACACACGGAGGACTATATTACCTTCCCTATTGACAGGAGGTTTGATCATGCTCAAAATTTTTACTCTCCTTACAGCATGTCCTCTAAGAAAGAAGTTCTGACTAGATTGCTTGGTTTAAATCCCATCCCTGCCACTTTGGACTTCTGTGACCGGAGACAAAGGATTTAAACTAAGGCCTCATTTTCCTCATCTTAAAGCAGGATTAATACCTTAAAGGCTTATTTGAGAATTATACCACTTAATTCATGTTATCACATAGGGCAACCTCTGGCTCATAGTAAGCATTCAATAATGCAAGTTGGTATCATTACTGGGGCAATGGGAAGGGGCTAGATCATGTAGGGCTATGCATGCCTGGTAAGTTTGGATTTTTATTCAGAGCATATGGCAAGAACTGTGGGAATTGTCCTGGATGAGAGACCTATACAAGGTAGAAAGCAAATGTGATGACTGTTAGCTTTGCCTCCTCATGTATTTCATACTCAGGAAATAGGGAGTAACTTTGGCACTTTGATAGGGAAGAGATTTGAATGACCCTCAATGATACAATCTGTTGGTGCCAAACCCCTTGCCAAAGCTTGGATAATATACAGGTTTGGCCCCACATGGGGTAATGTCACATCAGAGCATGCTAGAACTCTGTCTGAGCAGGATCCTCAGCCACACTCCATCAGCAGCACATCCTCTCCACACTCAGCTCGCCGCACCCCACTGGAAATGCAGTTGTCACTCTTATTGTCTACTGTCCATCTGCCTCCTTTCTTTCTATTAAACCTCCGTCTTTCTCTTTTTCTATTTACTGCCAACAATAAATTTCAAGAGAAATGGAAAAGGCTTAATGAAAAATCCACTGGCCTAGGAATCCAAAGACCTGAGCTTTATTCTTAGTTCTGCCATGATTTGGGTCAGGAAATCCACCCTCTCTGAGACTTGGCTTCCTTGTTAGGGAGCAGAGGCAGTGAAGCGTCAATATGCCTTCCAAGACTGACATTATTGTCTAACTACATGTAAAGTCGGAGAGCGGCACAAGGTAATAGGCTGTTACCCTCTCGTGCCAGCACTGATCATTAGGAACGGTTGCCAGATTCAGGGGGTGCAGAGCAAGAGTGACATTCAAAATACTTAACACCCACTATGGCATGGTCACTTTCAAAGGGGGTTGAGGGGTAATCAACTCAGTTAGATGGTCAGAAAAGACTTAGGAGAA
Source organism: Trichechus manatus latirostris (assembly GCF_000243295.1). Lineage (NCBI taxonomy): Eukaryota > Metazoa > Chordata > Mammalia > Sirenia > Trichechidae > Trichechus > Trichechus manatus. Next base: position 3,079,468 of record NW_004444092.1, read on the forward strand.
GCTGGAGTTGGATTGTGAAAGGTGAGTTAACAGTTATCCAGGCAGATGTCAACTAGCAGAGAGGGCATTCCAGGTGGAAGGAACAACATGTGTAAATGCATGTAAGCATGAAACAAAAGGGCATCTTTGGTGAACTCAGTGCAGTTACATGTGACTGGGGTGCAAGCATGGGGTGCATATCAGACATAAGTGAGAGAGACTGTAGAGGCAGACAGGGAGCAGCACCCCCAGGGCTGGTAAGCACAGCTTAACAGTTGCTGTTGAATCAACTCTGATTCATGGCAACCCTGACTCATGGCAACCTCATGTGTGTCAAAGTAGAACTATGCTCCGTAGGGTTTTCAGTAGCTGATTTTTTTCAGAAGTGGATTGCCAGGCCTTTCTTCTGAGACACCTCTGGTGGACTCAAATCTCCAACCTTTCAGTTAGCAGCCAAGTTCCTTACCCATTTCTACCACCCAGGGAAGCATAGCTAAGGAGGGTTTTGTAAGCATAGACAATGGGGTATCAATGAAGTGTTTTGAACAGAGAGAAGTTGATCAGATTTGCTCAACAGAAACGTTGCTCTGGCAACAAGGTGAACACCATCAAAGAGGGGGGAGCCCTAACCATCTTTTGAGGCAGTTGAATTTAATTCCAAATATCACAGGGATTTTGACATAAAATTTGCCAATGGTAAAGAAAATTAGCTCATCACCAATCAATACAGCTGTAGCCTGGGCACTACATCAGGGTTGCTTTTGAGGAACCACTTGGGAACATTTCTAAAAGAACCAACTGTTGTATTAATGCAATTTCAATAGTATATTTTTCTCAGAGTTTGCAAATACGCCTAGGAGGTACCTGAGTAGGAGTTAGAACACAAAAATTTGCAATTTAAGAGATTTTTGTTAATTATAAAAACTATCTGGTTACCATTATTTTATAACTGAATACAAAAGAGCTCCCTTATTTCCATCCTCTTGTCTCAAATTTAACCATTATCTTTCTAGATGTATCCTTTAACGAAAGAAAAATGTCCTACTCTGGGTGACCGTATGGAGAGCAAAGAAGAGGAAAGGAGAGGCGCTGGGTGCCAAGAATAGAGAGAGGGTCATTGAGAAGTAAAGTAGAAAGGTCACAAAGACAACATAAGACTTCCACATGTGCAAATCCTGCCTTTCAAAGAAGCTACCAGCATACCCCACAGTGCCTAACATAGTGCTGAGAATTCATGATGTGCTTAAGAAATACTTGTGAATCAAATCTCCAGACAGATCTAATAGTTCTTAAATATGTAAATGTAGATTGGAAGAACATAAGCCCATTTCAGGCTCAGGTTAACAAGATAATATCGCTCTTTTTCGCCATGAGTAAAAATATCTTGCTTTTCAAATGGTTAGCAATTATATCTTTAGTACAGTAATAGTTGAAATTCATGAAAACCATACAAATAGGGAACACTCTCAGTACTGAGCAATTCTGGGCCAAGCATATTACTTCACTTTACATATCTTATACATAAAATGTGTTTTACATATTACCTCATTTTATCACTATCTCAGTAAGCAGTGGTATGCAGGAACCAGTTGGTTAGACCTGTTCACAAAAGCCCAGTTTTAAATTTTCATGATTTTTGTGAGCCAGCCTATTGGTAACTTGGAATCTGCCATTTTGGAAGTATTTACACCTCAGAAACTGGCAAATGCCACAAATCAGCTCCCTGCTCCCAGAGAGTCAGTTGTTATACGTTTATCAGCATACCACTGCATGCAGGTATTATTGTCCTCACCTTATAAGTGAAGAAACTCAGGCTCAAACAAGTTAGGTGACCTCCCAAAGTTATCCATCTGCCATTACAAAGTCAGGTTTTGAAGCTAGGTCTCCAACTTCACAGCCCATGCTCTATCCTCTTCTCCTCACTTTATCATTTGAAATGATTGCTAATGATCTACTTCATTAGAAGTATAATTTGAGTTTAATTGAAAAGCCTAACTTACAATTTAAACCATCATTTTCTTAATTTGTTCTTACCTTACTAATATATTATTTTAAAAAAATTATAAGGGCGCTTTAAATGGCACAGCTGAGGGCAACTTGCTTAATTATGTTTTCATTAATTTTGCTAAGCCAGGCTGATGTCAATGGCTGCATAATTTGGTCCCAGGAGCAAAATCACTTGGAAAACAGGACTTACTCAGAAAAAGATGGATCCCCTCTAATGAAAACAAAACCGTTTCCTAGTAATAATCATACTGTTTTATTCAATAATCATACAGGAGGACCAGTAACCTCAGAGTGGTGATTTGTTCCCATAAAGGATACTTGTGGAGGGCTGAGCTGTGAAAGCAGTGATCCAAATTCCAATGTTCAGGAAATGAAGTTAAATCCTAGGACAGTGGGTTTTCAACCCTGGCTGCCCATTATTTTTTAAAGTGTCTGGAACTCATCTCAGACTAATGTAATCAGAATCTCTGGAGATAGAACCTGGGCATTGGTATTTTTTATAAGTTTCCTGGGTGATTGTCACTCAAGACTAACTCCCAGCAAAAAATTTTCTCTCTTCCTCTTTCTGCTTTGTCACACAATACCATTATGTTAACCACTGGGTCTGCCTCCCTATTAAGCATAGAATATCCTTTGGGCCACATCCTGCATTTGAGGCACTTCCTAACCATACATTCTGTGCACTGGCACCCCCCTGCCAGCTGACAAGGACTTCTTCCAAAGAGTTCAGAACTGTGCAGAAGATTCCTACCTACTTTTCTTCTTCCTCTAAAGTAAGCAGATTGCAATTTATAGAGGATTAAAATATCATTTATCCTCACTCACTTAAGATTAATGACTTACCTTTATACTCCCCATTCTCTCATCCATTCATTGATTTCTTCACTCCTTCTAGCAGTAGAAAGAGTACCTCTCTGAGTCAGATAGTTAGAGGTTCTAGTCTGCATCTATTTCTGCCTCTGCCTTTTAGTAGTGTGTGACAATAGACAAGTGTTTAACATTTCCAAGCCTCAGCTTCCTTGCCTGCAATATGTGAATAACAATATTTAACTTGTAGTAGATTTATGAAAACTGAGATGTTACATAGAAAGTACCTAGCATAGTATCTGACACATGACACATATTCATCGGTGAAGTGATAACAATTTCTTCTTTAAACAAATGTTTTGAGCACCATCTTTGCACACAGTATTATGTGATGGACTGTCAAAAACAGAAAGATGGTTAAGGACCCGCCCTAAAAAAGTCTAGAGTCTAATAAAGAAGATAAGATGAACTCATGAATTACTATAAAATAGGATGAACTCATGAATTACTGTAAAATAGGAAGTACAAACTTCCATAAGAGGCATAAAGACGGGCACATGGATTTTGGCTTTTAATAGAGAAGGGGGTGGAAAAAATTTTTTTCATTTAATGCTCCAAATTTGCAGTTGATGAGTTCCCAGGAATAAAGTTATCAACAAAAATTGACTTCCCACTTCATATCATGTCTCTCTGCGCTGACTAAAAACTACTCCGAAGCCAGCACTTCCATCCAACAAGTGTTTATTGGACACTGGCCTTTTCAGTCTTCTCAGTGCAGTCCACCATGACCTCTCTGCCTAGTCAGGACAATCTCTCTCCACTGCCCCTTCTCATGGGGCTCATTCCCACCTTCAAGCCCTAGCCCATGATATTTGTCTCATGTGAAAGACTCATCTCTCCTTTCCAGACATAAAAACCCAAGTCATGCTTTAGGACCCACCACTTCCTTGAAGTCTTCCTGACAGATCTTTGACCTGTTAAAATAGCCTTTATTGAGGTACTTGATTATAAGCTCAAATCATAATGTTCCTCAAAATAAATTACCTGGAGCATTTGCAAAAATGTGTATTCCCAGACGTCAAACCAAATCTACTGAATCGGTATCTTTGGTGGTAGAGGCCTAGGAATCTGCATTTTATATGGTAAATTATTTATATGCACATTAATGTTTAAGAACCACCTACCAGTCTATTTTGTTTGTTTATGTTATTGCCTAAACAAAGATGCAAATTTTTGAATCACAAAAGAGTCAATCTTTTGTAGCCTTCACCTGCACCACAGTCTATTTCCACCACCAGCACATAGGACTCTGCTAAGTACACAGAAATAAGACACACACTGACATTGTGTGTGTGGCCTTATGCTTTAGGTTACCCAGAGGCAACTCAAGAAACCCACAGAACTTCCTAGGGGACCAGTGCTTGAAGGCAAGCATTCTCCAGTTTTAAAGAGAAAAGGTTTACCAGATGAAAATCTCAATCAGATGTAATTAAAGTAAATAAGATTTTACAGTTACGATGGCATTCTCCTAATCATGACATTGCTTCTAATGATTCACTGAGACAAATTTCTAAAGGAAATTAAGATTTCTTTAAACAAGTATCTTGGTCTTGTAATTTCTGAGCAATTCTACCATTCAGGCCTATTGCTACCTTAGTGTTTTGACCTCTAGCTACCTCAACCTGAGTGTTTTTTCTCTTTCCCCATAAAGTAATTTTCATTAAAGGACGAGTAAACAATTTTTTTAATGTGCCTATTTCTGTTATGGAAACAGACAACTATATTATAAACTCAGCCTTGAGTAGGAATCATAACTGCCATCCAAGAAGTTTAATGAGGAGCCTCTTGAAAGAGTGAGAGAGTTGAGACATGGGCCTTTGAGAAGATGTATCAGGCAGTTATTACATCTCATTAGATAAGAAAAAGGTTAGAAATATGTGCATACCAATTACCATAAACATTAAGTAAAATTTGAGTTTCTGTCTTAGGCTGTTTGCTAGGAGAGACAAAGAAGGCATCTGCAATATTGAAAGTTTTGTTTTAATATTTCCAAACTGTCAACTTGTACCCCTGAAACTAAGAACATTTATCATAGAAAATGCTAGTTAAAATATTATTATAAAAAACTGTGTTTACATGAAATTAACTTCATCCACCAACTTTGTCAAGATTAACCCGTTAACTAGGACGTTAAAGATTGTCTTAGGGTTCTCCAGAGAAACAGAACCAGTAAAACATAGATGGATGGACGGACAGACGGACGGACTGATAGTGTATGAATTGGACTGTGTCCCCCCAAAATTTGTACCAACTTGACTAGGCCATGATTCCCAGTATTGTGTGGTTGTCCACCATTTTGTGATCTGATGTGTTATTGTATGTGTTGTAAATCTTAACCTCTATGATGTTAATGCGGTAGGATTAGAGGTAGTTATGTTTAATGAGGCAGGACTCAATCTACAAGATTAGATTGTGTCTTAAGTCAATCTCTTTGAGATATAAAAGAGAAAATCAAGCAGAAAGGAGAGGGACCTCGTGCCACCAAGGAAGAAGCACTGAGAGCAGAGCATGTCCTTTGGACCTGGGGTCCCTGCACTAAGAAGCTCCTAGACCAGGGGAAGATTGATGCTAAGGCCTTCCCCCAGAGCTGACAGAAAGTGAAAGCCTTCCCCTGGAGCTGGCACCCTGAATTCGGACTTCTAGCCTCTCCTAGACTGTGAGAGAATAAATTTATCTTTGTTAAAGCCATCCACTTGTGGTATTTCTGTTATAGCAACACTAGATAACTAAGACAGACAGATACATAGATACATAGATGGTAGACAGATACACCATGTCCTGGTTTGAATTATGTCCCCCCAAAAATGTATGTATCAGTTTGGCTGGGCCAAGATTCCCAGAATTGTGTGGTTGGCCTCCATTTTGTGATTGTAATTTTATGTTAAAGAGGATTAGAGTGGGATTGTAACACCACCTTTACCCAGGTCACATCCCTGATTCAATGTAAAGGGAGTTTCCCTGGGGTGTGGCCTGCACCATCTTTTATCTCTCAAGAGATAAAAGGAAGGGGAAGCAAGCAGAGAGTTGGGGACTTCATACCATCAAGAAAGCAGTGCCAGGAGCAGAGCAGACCGGGGTCCCTGTACCAAGAAGCTGCTAGTCCGGGGGAACACTGACGAGAAGGCCAAGAGAGAGAGAAAGCCTTCCCCTGGAGCTGACACCCTGAATTTGGACTTTGAGCCTAGTTTACTGTAAGGAAATAAACTTCTCTTTGTTAAAGCCATCTGCTTGTGGTATTTCTGTTGTAGCAGCACTAGATGACTAAGACACACAGATACATCAGTAGATTTATTTTAAGGAATTGGCTCACACAATTGTGGGGCTGGCAAGTCCAAACTCTGTAGGTGCGATAACAGGCTGGAGATTCTGTCATCTTGCTTCCAGAATCCATAGGCCAGGTGACAGGCTGGAGATTCTTGCAATCTTGTGTCCTAAAACTTGTAGGTCAGCTGACAGGAAAAGTGAAGAGGGAGGGAGTTCTGGCAAAATATCTGTTTATAGTCTGGAGGCAGAACACACATAGAGAAAACCCTGTTTTTGCTCTTAAGGCCTTTGGATCAGGTCCACTCACATTATAGAGGGTTATCTACTTTACTTAAGGCCAACTGATTTAATCACATGTAACCACTTCATAGCAGCATCTAGACTAGTGCTTGACAAAACATCTGGGTACCATAGCCTGGTCATTTGACACAAAATTAACCGTCACAGGATCTAGCTCTAATTAACTCAAGCATACTAAAAAGAAGTATAGTTTCCTTTAAAATTAGGGACATAGCTAAGGCATTCCTTTTTCTATTTAAAATAAAAACAACTTTAAAACTCAGTGCAGAAACTCAGTTTTCAAACTCCTGCTAGAAGAAATATAATTCTATAAAACTCCTGCCAAAATAGGTAGAATGTTTAGAAAAACAAATCAAAATAAATTCAGTATAGACTTCTGTTTCTGGTAACAAGGTGGACAAATAATTTCCTAAAAAGAAAAAATAAAAAGACTACTCAACCTTATTTGTAATTAGAGAAGCATGATTTGGAGAGTGCTTTACTTAGATAAAGCTAGTGTATACATACATAACTTGTTGCTGTCGAGAAGATTACAACTCATAGCAACCCTATAGGACAGAGTAGAACTGCCCAATAGGGTTTCCAAAGAGTGGCTAGTGGATTTGAACTGCCGACCTTTTGGTTAGCAGCCAACCTCTTAACCACTGTGCCACTAGGGCTCCATATACATACATAAAACCAGAAAACCAAACCCATTGCCATTGAATCTATTCCAACTCATAGTGACCCCATACGGCAGAGTAGAACTGCCCCATAGGGTTTCCAAGGAGCAGCTAGTGGATTCAAACTGTTGACCGTTTTGTTAGCAGCCCTAGCTTTTAACTACTGCACAACCAGAGCTCCATACATACATAAAGAATGTTAATAACCCCATGGTGCTTCCACTGCTGGGTTCCCACAACCCTGACAGCCAGTTATTTACCATCCAAGCAGAAGATTAGAAGACACTTATATAGGAAAACTGAACATATTAACATCAAGTGTTCCCCCAGATGGCTCAAAGAGATCACCCAACAGTTAAGCCCACGATCAACAAGCCCTACCAATGTGTTCAGTGCTTCTAATAAGCTATTTAGTACCCTGTCCTTAATCAAGAATATATGGTCAAGATTATCTATCAAGCATCTGAGGATAAGTTCCAACAAGAAGACAGAGGCCAAAAGTAATACAAAATAATAAAATATAAATAAATCAACTTGGAGGAAACAGAAACTATGTAGGGAGAAGAAAACCTCCTCAGAGAGATAAAAGAAGATTTTTGAACTCATGAAATAAGAACTTGATGCAATTGAAAAAAAAAAAAAAAAGTAACACTTAGACCTGCCTAAATCAGCTGAGAATGTTTAGAGACAGTTCTCCATGGGTCTCTTGCATTTCCAGACTATCTATTCAAGGATGTTTCTATATCAAACTTCCTTGGAAGTTAAAGATAGCATCTCCCTCTGGAGCAAAGGGCAGGCATGCTTACTGCCCATTATAAAAGATTTGGGTTCCCTAACCTCAGGGTTCCTCTCCTGTAACACAACCCACTACATGTGCAGGTTCCATCTGGTCCTCTTTGCATCACTTTATGGGAATTGGATCTCGGGAAAACAGTACAAAAAATGTTGATAGTTTGGCTACTGTTATTGTTGTGAGTAATAAACTATCCTTTGTGTCTGACCCAGGAGTCTCATATCTTCTGCAAGGATTCACGAAATTCTATCAGGCTAACTTGTCAGTTTGCAAGTAAGGTAAAATCTTAGGCCCTACATGGTTCTTGAATGGGAATTCCTTTCTTCTGCTTTGATCTTCCCCTGAGAGCCAAAAGTGGCCCATGCTGAGTTTCAAAGCAGAATATACAGAGCAGCTTACTTCTCCGTATTTTAGGTAGATGTCCAGTACCTGCTTCACTGCAGCCAATAGTTAACCAGTAGTAGTAAGTTCTATGTTTCCCAGGACTCACTTTGCCCACTAACTTATGAAGAGATAGATAGCTGCAATCCAGTCAATTCCAACTCATTGCAACCCTATTTACAACGGAAAAAAATCCTGCCTAGTTGTATGTCTATCACTGGCATGTTGGAGTACATTGTTGTGGCTACTGTGCCAATCCATCTTACCAAGGGTGTCCCTCATACTCATAGGCCTTCTACTTCACCAAACACAATGTCCTCATCTAGCAATTGATACCTCTTGATGATGTGTCCAAAGCAAGCAAGTCAGTCAATGTTTTGTTGTGATCTATAAGGCTTTCATTCACTAATTTTCAGAAGTAGATGGCCAGGCCTTTCTTTGGATATTGCCTTAGTCTGGAAGCTCTACTGAATCCTGTCCACCATGAGTGACCCAGCTTATATTTGAAATATGGGTGGCATAGCTTCCAGCATCACAACAACACATAAGCCACCACAGTAAGACAAACTGACAGGTGGTGGAACTTATGCAAGGCTCTGGCAAATTCTCAGGGATGTCATGGCTTTCTCTCCTTAGAGCTTTTATCTAATAGGTCAATAATTCCCTTTCCTTTCCTAGCTAGGTTTGAACTTGCTACTCAATTTTACAATACAACCTACTATTTAGCAATGAATATATAGACGGTAAAATATGAATAAAAACAGAATGATTAACATAAACATCAATATAATTATTACTTAGAGTGGCGGGAGGAAAATAGATGAATTTCAAAAAGGGCACGAAGGAGTTTCTAACACTATGATAATGTTCTATTTCTTATTTTAGGTAGTGGGTTCACAAATATTTGTTTTATTATCATTCTTTGTACATATAGTCTTTCTATATTTGGTACATTTCACAATAGAAAAATCATTTTAAAGTTACTGGATTTAAGATGAAGCCTCTTGTAACTCTTTCATCCTTAGCCTTCCTTTAAGATAGCAAACAATCTGGGAAACTGACAGCTAAGTGGCATCTCTGACCAATATTTGTCTTATTCTTACATAAATGCTCCGATTCCAGAAAGAAAGAATAAGGTGCTTGGATAAGTGAGGAGCTGTGTGTCTGCTTTATAACTAACAGGCTGATGAAAAAAAAAATATCATTGCCATCGAGTTGATTCTCCTAAATTCTAGCAAATCATGAAACTGTAATAATGCCTCTTCTCCTGATCCCATCCCCTAGAAACTGAATAACATCTAGCAAAGTGAAGAAAGAGTTCAATGAAATTGTCTCTATAGGAAATAATTTAACTAGGCCTTTTGAGCGACTTAGAGGGCAGTGGTGGTTCAGTGGTAGAATTCTTGCCTTCCATACAGGAAACCCAGGTTGATTCCTAGACAAAGCATCTCATGTACAACCACTACCTGTCTGTCAGTGGAGGCTTGCATGTTGCTATAACACTGAACAGGTTTCAGCAGAGTTTCCGGACTAAGACAGACTAAAAAGAAAGGACTAGCAATCTACTTCGAAAATCAGCCAGTGAAAACCCTAGAGATCACATTGGTCCAATCTGCAACTAATCATGGGGATGGCACACGAGCAGGCAGCATTTCATTCAGTTATACGTGGGGTCACTACAAATCAGAGGCCAACTTGACAGCAGCTAACAACAACTAATATTTGAGTGACTTAAAGTTTATTTTCAAGATCCCATTCATGATACATTAACAAAAATAATTTATACAAAAATAATATAGTTTTGGAAGAAAGAGAAAATGAAAATATGTTTTTGAGGTAAGCTATAGAAAAAAAGAAAGTTGAAGAAGAGCAATGAACTCTTCTAAATTGTTATCTTCTCAACAGAGAATGTACTTGGGTAGAAGATTTTCTGTACTTTTCCTTAGTGCCCTAAGCTTGAGTGTATAACTTGAAATTCTTCAAAATATTTACCTTTGGAAAATCTGAAAAATAGCGCCCTAGGCAGAAGCACCATGCCGTCCCTCCACAGCAAAGATCCAAAAAACTAAGCCGAACAGAGAAAACAACAATCCTGAAACCCTAAAACATCAAATGAAGAGATAAAGAACTCAGCCAAGCACCAAATGGAGT
>NW_004444092.1:3097099-3123682 GCF_000243295.1 Trichechus manatus latirostris
ATGTATTCGATGTCACTGAACTGTGCATGTAGAAATTTTTGAAATGGTGTATCTTTGGCTATGTATATTTTCACCAAAAAAAAAAAAGGTCGAGAAGGGAGAGGGTTGACATGTTGTGGGGTTGTTAACCAACGTCATAAAACAATACGTGTACTATGTTTCATGAGAAACTAGTTGTTCTGTAAGCCTTCACCTGACGTACAATAAAAAAAAAAAATTACCTTTGGAATTTTTCCACACAAAGATGAAAGACATTTTATAAACTAAATCAAAGTATAGAAATAATGTCAAAGCTTTGCCTGAGTGGGCATTATCAATCATAAAAATATATTTACAGAATTTAAAGAACCTTCTCTACAGCAATATTATAAAATTATATTCTTTCCTAATATATGATTTTGGCCCCTTCTAAATAGATACTAAGCCCATTTGATAAATACATTATTCTGCACTTATAATATTTTCCCACAAACAGGATTCACTAATATTAGGTCATAAAATGCATTTTATAATTCCAAAGAAAAAAATTTAAGGATAATTTTTGTATTATTTTATTGTAATGGTTTATTTGGTGTCAGTTTCTTAATATGACTCCAAGACATAATAATTAAGTTTGTTTTTTACCAGTTCAGTAGGAGAGGAGCAATGTTGAATTACCACCAACAAAGCCTGCTGGGAAAAGTCATTCATTCATTTATTCGACATACACTGATTGACCATCTGTAGCTATGAAGCACTGTGCTAACTGCCATCAGGGAAACAGCAATAAATTGTAAACTGTGAGTGACATCAAAGATGTAATAATATGTGCAAGAGACATTAAAGAAAGCACATTTTCAAAAATCATAGATATACCTGTGGGTCTTATTTCACTCATTCTAATTCAGTTCTTTCCTTGCTTGTAATAAATAGCGGGCACAGTACGGTTCTAAACGTCCTTCTCTACACCGTCCTGTCGCTACAACTCAAGAAATCATCAATGGGCCTAAGGGCATTGTAGGTCCAGGAGCTGGAGAAAATACATTGAACCATGGTTCATCCATCCAATGAGTGTTGTTTCTTAACAAAGCAGTCACTTTGAAATACACTTAGCTCAGTAATGCTCCCCTTATTCATATACACTTGGACCCCTTCTTTGTAAATTGCATTCAGAATCTGCCTCAGTTCCTTTTTAACTCCCTCAACATCCTCAATATTCACAAAGCACTGCCACATGCTTTCTGCCACTGCAGTCTAACAATTGTCCATTTGCATGAATAGCAACAAAAACAAGAAGAAATAAAGCAGCATCTAGGGGCTGTAAATGTGTAACAACATAATTATAGTCTGTCTCCTCTGATGTGTGTTTTATGCTGGGGGTGCACAAAGGGAGAATGGGAGAGATCAAATAATTGTGAACATTACAGGACAGAGTAACAGCTGAAAAACAAATATGATAAATACTGAAAGTATTATCATCCAAAATACTAAGTTTTAAGGGAATTAGATAGTGTTTTATCAAAAGTTGTTAGTAAATATCATCATATCTTCAATCCTCATCTCCTTCCAGACTGTTTTGTAAATTTACCTTTCTGCTGCATCTTGTATCCTTGTGACTAGCTTTTCACTGCTTTCTTTTCTACTGTATCTCTCAATTTCCTCTAACAGATTTCAAATTTAATTAGCTACTGACTGTTACTGAAGATATAGCTAAGGCAAGGGTTTCCGGGACTGTTTTTTCCAGTTTCCTAAATATTGAATGAGAACTGGCTTTATAGTTCCTGGATAAGTAGGATACCTCAAAAGTTTTCATATTAGTAGAGTATTGATAGCCAATATTTATTAAGCCAAGATTATATGCCAATTATTGGATTAATGTCTTTACATGTATTATTTCTGCATTTTCACAACACTCATACGAAAGTTTTATATATGAGACTTGGAGAAATTAAAAACTTGCCCCAGTTTGTACATTCAGTAAATGTCAGATATGAGAGACTCAAACTCAGAGATGCTGAGCTCTAAAGTTCACAGTCTTAAACACAAATGCCTCTTCTTAACATCGCCATAACACACAATTTACTTGTTGTACAAAATATAAAGTATATTCTGGGTTTTTGATTAATTTCAGTTGAAATACAGCTTTTACATATGTTTCTTTTGACTAGAAATAACCCTTACCTCCACTATTATTTCACTGAAAAACAGCAACTGTCTCTTATTGAAATACTCAAATATCCAGTTGCATTATGGTTTATGAATAGGGGTAAATGATTCAAAGCTTGGAGATGAGACTTACTGAGTTATTCTATAAGCAAATTCAAGATGTTCTTTCAGTCAATCAATATATAATGAGCACCTAATTTATACAAACATCACCTGGTCATAGGAGTTCAAAGATGAATTGGGCATGGTTCCTGCTCTCAGGATCTGGGGACATAATGGGCAAGTAAACAATTACAATATAAACCTTAAAAGTCTTGAAGTGTTTATCACTTACCTAATTCAGAAGTTGGGGCAGGATGTTGGAGCAAGCAGTAAACTCAGAGAATACTTTCTGGAGGAAATGTATAAAATGAGTTTTGAAGAATGGCTGCAAAGGCTTGATGGACTCATGAAAGAATGTGGTGTTCAGTGAACTGCAAATTGTCCGCAATGTTAGAAGCACAGAGTGTGAGGGAAAGGACAGCAAGAAATGAGACTTCACAGAAAAGGTGAGGACTGGAGGGAGGCTAGACAAGAGGTAAAGGGAAGTTGGGAAGCTACTGCTGAAATCAGATGGTATTGGTGAAGTTGGAGTCAATGGGGAGGGAAAAAAATGGATAAACAGGAAAGATTCTGAAGAATACAATTAGAAGCATCTGGACTGGGTCTTTCAAGCCTAGATTAGAAAAGTTGAATGAATGGTGGTAGCGAACTCAGGAAATGAAAGATATGGGAAGGGTTCTCCATATGTTGAACTTCAATAAGATATTAGAGTGCTTCAATAAGAGGTATCTATTTTTCAGTGAGATAACAGTGGAGGTGAGGATTTTTTCCAGCCCAAAGAATAACTCTCTATTTCCTACCAACCTCTTCCAACTTCTTTATGCTCTGATTTTACTGTTTTAATCCTCAGATTTGCTTAGGTAATTATCAGAAGTTCAAAATTATAGCACTGACATCTTTCATAGGGTCCCTGGTGGCCCAGCGGTTAAAGCACTCAGCTGTTAACCAAAAGTTCGGTGGTTCAAAACCACCAGCTGCTCTGCAGGAGAAAGATGTGGCAGTCTACTTCCATGAAGATTTACAGCCTTGGAAACCCTATGGGGCAGTTCTACTCTGTCCTATAGGATTGCTATGATGTTTGAGAAGGACAGAGAGATGAGATAAACTAAGCAATGTAAGATGAAAAAAAAGATGTTCCTTAAAATCTCAATATTCCAGACCAAAGTATTATTCACAAAATAATATTCTAGAAAATACGAATAAACAATACTGTGACTTCTTAGGCTGAGTGACCTACACTACACCCTCATTTTCATTTCACAAACAATTTTTAAGAACTATTGGGGTTTCCATGACTAAGTAATTAAAATGATAGACACCACAATAGTGTTACTGCAAATTTAATAAATGATTATCCCACTTGGTACTCTAATATTTCAAATTGAGAATAACTCTCTGATTAATGAGAATATGCAACTTTTAGTGAAACGATCACACAGGAATATTTTCTCGTACTATTTTAGTAAGTATCATATTTTGAAACTTGCATAAAGTACAAATTTAATTTTTTCTGATAATATTGCTGGCCTTAAATTTTATTACCTTCCAGATTTCCAAAGCTTCTGATACTCAAGGTCTCTATCGCTTTCACAGACAGCTCAGGGTTCCCAAAAGAACCTGGTTTGCAAAAGAAGACTGAGTCTATCGACTTTCCTCAAGCTTAGGGAACACCCGCGGGAGGCAGAGAGCTCAAACTGTAAAGGACCCAGAGGCAGTGGTGAGGAAAAAGCTGGTCTGCTAAGGTCTCGTATGTGAACTTGTAGAAATAAACAATGCACTCATTAGCAAGAAATTGTAAATGAAAAAATTCATTTCAATTTGGTGGTAAAAGGATTCTTTTTTAAATGGTGTGGCAAAAACTAGGCGGCAAATCGTGAAAAATAAATGGGATTTCTACCTCACATCTCTCTCCAGTATAATTTTCAGGTAGATAAAAAATGTCAAAGGAAAAAAGAAAGGATAAAATATGGATGAACTTTTTTTTCCTTTTGGGAGAGGAAGATCGCTCCAAATTAAAAAATATTCCAAATTTGAAAGGAAAACATTGAGATATTGAGTTTGGCTACTCAAATGTTTAAAAAACAATAAATAAAACCTTTAAAATAATCATCATAAAGTTAAAAGGCAAAATAAATCTGTATGTGCAACAATATGCCAATAAAAGATTACCCTTATTATAAAATTGGTTTCAATAATAAATGAACAGCACAGTAGGAAAAACTGATGAAAGGTACTAACATGTAGTTCAAAGAATTAGAATTTAGATGGCCAATAAATTCATGAAATTATAGAAATTCAACTGTAAAAATTAAGATGTTGTTTTTCACCTATCATATCGGTAAATATTTTTACAAAACATTGAAAATATCCTGAATTTGTAAAGGTGGTGAGACAGGATGCTCATATGAGAATATGAGTTAGTACAACCACATTTGCCAAGTCAGTGGGGCAAACAGTAAGATTTATGGATGCTCAGATGTGGGGGTGGAATGATTACTATGGTCAGAGAGAAAAGTTAGGAGAATCAGGGGACATATGGCCAGGCCACCCACGGTAGGCCAACAATCCATTCATGACCTTTGAGGGTGCAGTGTCAACAATGTGTTTGGAAATTAGCTGTGGAAGAGTCAAAGAATGATGAGAAAATATGAGTATAAGGAATAGAGTCTAGATTGGAGGCATGTGAAGAAAGCTCTTGTGTTCACAGAATCATAGAACTGTAACACTGATAGAAATGTTATAAGTAAAAGAGGCCTGGTGAGGTTCAAAGGTAATACAACTAGTTTGTGGCAGAGTCAAGGTTAGAATCTAGACCTCCAGAATTGTTACCATTCACAAGAATCAGATTTTTTTGAGTATGGTCTTGGCATGTTTTGCCTCTCAATAAAAATAATGTTCAAATGTGTGTAGTTTTTGGAATCGAAAGTGGTATTTGAATACATATCCATGAGATCCAGAAATACACAGATAATAAGTGTAAGCTTTCTTAGAACCAAACTTAGTGGGAATGAAACTGAATTTCAGAGACTACCAGCTACTGAGAAAATTCCTCATGTACCTCTCAGAGTATTTATCCCAATAATATTTTAATGTTCTGGAAGGTGTCAGTTACCACCAGTACTTAACACTGCTTCTGCTAAGGTAGGCAAACATCCCCAAAGTGAGAACAAGAGTTTGAGAGAAACCATTTTTAGCTGTTGAGGCAATTTTTCAAGCAGATTAAAATGGAATCCCTGCCACTGATTTTAATGACGTAGATTTAGTATCTTTCAGAAACTCTTTTATTGAATTATTTGCAAATTGGTGACACTATCAAATCATATTTCCATCTCACACTCAAAACTCTTTGAGAGTTTAGAGAAATGCTTTATTTTTATAGAATTAAAAAAGATTCCTTCAAATTATTTTTCTCAGAGTTCAGAAATGATGGTGAAAAAATTACCGGCTTGTCCAGTATTAAAAGCTGGTATTTTTCTTCATAATTTTCATGCTCTGGAGCATAGTGCTTGTCTTAGTTATCTAGTGCTGCTATAACAGAAATAATACAAGTGGATGGCTTTAACAAACAGAAACTTATTCTCTCACAGTCTAGGAGGCTACCAGTCCAAATTCAGGGTGCCAGCTCCAGGGGAAGGCTTTCTCTCTCTGTCGGCTCTGGGGGAAAGGTCCTTGTCATCAGTCTTCCCCTGGTCAAGAAGCTTTCAGCCCAAGGATCTCAGGTCCAAAGGACACGCACTCCTGGTTCTTCTTGCTTGGCAGTAATGAGCTCCTCGTGTCTCTCTGCTCACTTGTCTTCTATATCTGTCATAGATTGATTTGTGTCCCCCAAAATATGTGTCAACTTGGTTAGGCCATGATTCCCAGTATTGTGTGGTTGTCCTCCATTTTGTGATTGTAATTTTATGTTAAAGAGGATTAAGGTAGGATTATAACACCCTTATTAAGGTCACATCCCTGATCCAATGTAAAGGGAGTTTCCTTGGGGTGTGGCCTGCACCACGTTTTATCTTACAAGAGATGAAAGGAAAGTGAGCAGAGAGTGGGGGACCTCATATCTCCAAGAAAGCAGTGCTGGGAGCAGAGCATGTCCTTTGGACCTGAGGTTCCTGCCCTGAGATGCTCCCAGACCAAGGGAAGACTGATGACAAGGACCTTCCTCCAGAACCAACAGAGAAAGCCTTCCCCTGGAGCTGACGCCCTGTATTTGGACTTGTAGCCTACTGGACTGTGAGAGAATAAATTTCTCTTTGTTAAAGTCATCCATTTGTGCTATTTCTGCTATAGCAGCACTAGAAGACTGAGACAATATCTCAAAAGAGATTGACGTAAAACACAACCTAATCTTGTAGATTGAGTCCTGCCTCATTAACATAACTGCCTCTAATCCCATCTCATCAACATCATAGAGATAGGATTTACAACACATAGGAAAATCACATCAGATGACAAAATGGTGGACAATCACATAATACTGGGACTCACAGCCTAGCCAAGTTCACATACATTTTAGGGGGACACAATTCAAACCATAACAGTGCTAATATTACCATTTAATGGTTATATGAGTCAGAGTTCCATCAGGAGGTAAATCACATAGTAATTTGAAAAAACCAAAACCGTTGCCATCGAATCTATTCCAACTCATAGTGACCCTACAGGACAGTGTTGAACTGCCCCACAGGGATTCCAAGGAGCAGCTGGTGGATTTGAACTGCCAACATTTTGGTTAGCAGTCATAGCTGTTAACTACTGTGCTACCAGGGCTCTGGTTTGAAAAAGCAAAGTTTAATATAAAGAATCATTAACCGTAACAGGAGTTTGAAGAAACACAGAGGATACACTAACAAGGACTAAAGAGAATGCCAGAGGTGAAGCTGGGTGCCACCTGGGACATGGGCCATCAATAGCCACCCCATGCTACACCAACACTTTTCTAGGACTTTGTGACCCAGGACGCCATGACCTAGGGCTGAGTTGGCATTCCAGTGTTAAGAATGGGAACCATCAGTTGGAATAGACTCTAAGGCAACTGATGATTTCCACCTTCCAAACGTTACAGGAAATTTATTGAAAGCTACCAGATTTACAGCCCAGCATTACCATTTGACATGTTGTTGCCAGAAGTAGGCTCCGAGTTATTCAGAGTGAAAAATGAGTGCAATGATTTCTTAGATTCTTTCTCTCTTGTGGCCCTCTTAGATTGTGACACGCCTACTCTCCTGACTCACGACCAGGGCCCTTTTATTTGTAGAGGTGCCCCTGTGGTCTCTTAGGTTCTGGACTCTGGCTCTCCACATTTCCTTTGATGCCTTATTCCCTCCTCTCCGCCTTCTCTTTATTTAAACATCATCTGACACTGCCCTGAAGCTACTCAGAAGCTCTGCGGCCTAAATGTGGAAATGTAGCTGTAAAGCCCTTTGAAGTATGGAAGAAAGTTTTCCATAAATTCAAGCAGGAATATTCTTATGGGGCCCCTGCACTGGCATTTCAGATGATGATGAATGTTTCAACTTACTTTTCATTGGCAATATGCATGCTAATAATTCCAGTTGGAAAAGCCCCTGCCTTATTCGATGAATTTATCAAACAGGTAAATTATCAAGTACAAGTACAGAAGCAAGGTACTTAGTCTTGAAAATGAGCATCACAATAGTTCCTTTTCACAGATTACTTTTTATCAGTATGTAAGTTTTGCCAAAATGATATTTCATGGGAAATAAATTTCCAAGCTCCTTACCTATTAGCCACTGATCCACACTTCCTCCTCCAACACACGTACCCAAATCCACCCATCTGTGCTTTTCCTTTCAAAAGAATGCTGTGGCCTGTTGTGTTTTCTTTCTAATTACAAAAGTGTTATTCACTCCTTGTAATTTAATTGTTCAGAAGTGCACGGCATAAATTAACAGTCCCCTCCTCTCACTTGACTTTAATTCCTTTATGTTTATGTATTATATACGTACACACACACACACATATGTATAAATATATACACGTATATACATATGTAAAAGTTTTTATATTTCTATTTTTGGTTTAAAAAAATGAACTCAATCTATAGATATTTTTCTACAGATTACTTTTTCACATAACATATAGTGAACAACTTTCCAAGTCAATCTTCACTTCTTTTGACCTACCACATACTCTCAGCCTTCCTTTAAAAAGGTAAGACAGGAATCCTCACATTGCCAGAAGGAGGCAGACTAGATCTGCAAGTAGTATCATTGGAGGACTCCCTGCCAGAAATCCACTCATTCTTGGTTCACATTTTCAGTTATACATAGTCTTCTGCCTTTGGTGATGGTAGTGAAAACAAACTTCCTGAAGTAGAGCTCTTACCTCTGTGAGAGCTGAGGACAATGTAGAAGCACTGGACAATAAATTTCAACATATAATCATGCTAATAATGGCCCCAGACTATTGAGCATTTGCTGTATCATTAAGCCTTGTGCTTAGCAATTCACATATATTCTCACATCAACTCTATAAAAGGGCTGCTATTACCCCATTTATAGATGAGGGGGCTGAAATATTGAGAGGTACGTAGTTTGATCAAGGTTAATTGGTGTCACTTTCATATATTTTTTACTAGTTAAAAAAAAATCTTAATAGTACAGAACAACTTCAAGTATAGAAAATAAACCCCTATCTTACCCACCCAAGCTCAGTTCTATATACCAGATATAACTTCCTTTAATTATTTCTGGTTTTGCCTTTTCTGCCAGTTACTTCTACAATAATAAATAATATGCTTAACCTTTATTTATTTGTTTTTATTTAAGAAATTTAGATACTATTGACTCCCAACTATGAAAGATGAGAATTTAGGTAACTTATATTACCACCAAATCGTCCCAATCCCCTCCTCAATTTTTAATAGTGATATTATTTTAAATTCTTCTAATAGATTATGTGTTATTGTATAATTTTTATGATGAAAATTGCTTCCCCTCGAGTATAAAAATAATTCATGATCATGATTTTTTTTAAAGTTTCAAAAAAAAAAAAACACTTTAAAGGTAAAAACAAGAAAGAAAAAAAAATACCCTGAAATCTCACCACCTGAGACACTAACCACTAACAATTTGATAACTACCTTCCCATACATCTCCCTTTATATATAAAAACTCAGGGGCATATACAAATTTTTAGATAAATTGGGTATCACACATGAAATATTAGAGTAAATAGTTTAGAGTATTTCTACCCACCTCCTTCTCCTCAATGTTAACAACTTTGTGCATGTATTTTCATACCTTATGTGGATGCTTTCACACCAGAAATATGTGTACATATGATAGGCACACCCATGCTTTAATCATATACTTTCCAGCATCTTGCTTTTGTCACTCGGCCGTGAATCATGGAAATCTCTTCAAGACTACTAGTATAGCTTGAGCTGGTTTTGTATATCTTTATTTTAATAAATATTATTAAATTGTTTTCCATAAGGCTGTAACGCTTCATATATTCACTAGCAATATAAGTGAGTACCCTTCCTCCCACTTTCCCTAATTAAATGCAAGCTCCATAAGGGCAGAGATTCTTGTCTCTTTTGTTCACTGCACTTAGAACAATACGTGGCCCATGTTAGAATTCAGTAAAAATTTGTTAAATGAATTATGAATAAAGAAATAATGCAAGAAGCAAGTTCTTACTCTTTTTAATTTTTGCTAATTTGATGAGCAAGGAGTGATGCCTCAATATTACTTTAATTTGCATCTCCTGTTTGCTAGTGAAATGAAACAATTCTTACACGTTTATTGACTGTTGAGTTTGTTCATCTATGTATTGCTTGTTCAGAACACTTGATCATTTCTCTATTGGGCCTTAAAAGGCAGAAAAGGAAGGGAGAAGGAGGAGGAAAATCCATCTGAGGGCATTCCTTTGCTGAAAAAGTTGAATATCTGTGCCCTTTAATATTCCTGGGGGCACAGGATTACCCACTGCCATCAAGTCGATTCCGACTCATAGCGACCCTATAGGACAGAGTAGAACTGCCCCATAGGGTTTCCAAGGCTGTAAATCTTTACAGAAGCAGACAGCCACATCTTTCTCCTGCGGATCGGCTAGTGGGTTTCAACCGCTGACCTTTTGGTTGGCAACTGAGGGCTTTAACCACTGTGACACCAGGGCTCCTTGGTACAGGATTGACAGAAGACAAATGGCAGCAGATGAAAGGTTTGGCAGAATACTTTCTCTCTATCTTGTCTCTCATAAGAAGGCTTCTGTGGAGGAGATTACTAACTGTCCCAACTCTTTCATTCTGTTTCCTGACAGTGTAGCTGTTCTAGTGCAATATTAGGGTAACTAATAATGGACGATAAAGACATGCTGGCTTCTATCAACTTATAGCGGTAGAAAGATGGGTTCTTCTTATACCATCATTCACAATGGGTCCTTGATCTGAAATAGTGCCTAGTATCTAAGAATATGAATATGGACATAGACTTCATTGACTGAAATCCTGGTTCCATCATTTAGCAACTGTGTAATCTTGGGCAAGTTACTTAAGCTCTATAAACTTCAGCACTCAATTTACAGAGGAAGGCTATAATCATTCTTATCTCTTGGGGTTACTGTGAGTAGTAAATGATATAATGTGTTTGTGCTTAGTACAGGGCCTGCCACCCAGGAACCTCTGACTAAGTAGTAGCTGTTGTTGCTGCTGTTATTAATATTGCTACCTAATATTATCATGTGTCAGTTTTCTCATCTTAAAATGCAGTGGGTGGGAGTTGATTTAATTGTATCTCCTTGGGTATGTGCACATGCAGATTTTCTCTGCGAGTCTTCCTGGCTTAGGTTTATTTAAGTCTATTTTACTTGTTGAGAATGTATAGCCCTTGTTGTCCGACATGGTATGCGTTTCCTCCCATTATCAGCCCCTGCAGTGCCTGATGCTTAGCACTTGGTAATTAGGATTACCCAGCTAATACTGAGAATATCACTCCTCCAGCTCTGCTTTCAGGTCATCAATAGTCTGCTATACCTCTGAGTGAAAGGCTTGCGCTATGCTTCTGGTTCCCAAGGTGAAGACTGGTGCTGGGGCAGCCATTCTTTTGTCTTCTCTAACGCAAAATGAGAAATAAAAGTGAACTCTGAATTTCTACAAATCCCAGACAGGCACCTCTGAAAGTTGATAGACTTCCCAAAGAGGTTGAAAATCAACTTAATTATTAACAAGAGATGGACCTAAGGCAATTTAAATACTAACAGCAAGCACTTAGCTGAAGTTTGTGAAGGGAGAAAGTGATGAGATTCAAATAAGCCTAAGAAAAGTTATAGCAAAAGTTAGAGGGCTAGGACCATTGCTATATACTAATGCTATTTGTATTAACATGTCAAATAGTTTTTTCATTAAAAAACTGCTTGCGTGTCCATAAACAACTACCTCCTTTGCCATGAGACCAGAAGAACTGAATGTTGCCCTGCTAAACACTACTGAACATTTTGATCAAAGCTTCTATAGAATAATTACGGTCAAAAAGGGGGAAAATGTGGAACAGAATTTAAAATTCTTGTATTGCAGACTTTCTTGAGCCACTGAGGCTGGATGAACCCCCAAAACTATTGCTCTGAGATAATTTTTAAACCTAAAACCAGAAATATCCCCTGAAATCTTCTTTAAACCAAACAACAGTTTAATTAGTAAAGAATGCCCACCTTCAGCATTGTGTTCTTTTAAAGAATATGTGGGATCAAATTGACAACAGCAACTTGAAAGGTTAGATAGGAACTTAAGGAGTAGTGAGTTTATGTCAGTGGGGGAGGAACAATTCAGAAAAGGAGGATGAAGAATAGTTGCACAACTTGAAGAATATAATCAATGTCACTGAATTGTACTTGCAGAAATTGTTGAATTGGTGTATGTTTTGCTGTGTATATTTTTGACAACAATTAAAAAAAAAAACTGCTCATATGATTTTGGCTAATACAAATTTGCAGACTGATCCAAAGAAGGCACATGTTTAACCAGAGTGTACTGGAGTGAGCGCTAGTCATCAGTCTGTCCATACTTTGCAGAGCCCAAGGTAAATGCTTCACAAAGTGACATAAGCTGCCTTGCAGGAATGTGGTTAAACAGACAGAGGACAGGTTTTGGAGTCAGGGCTGGCTCTCAAATTTGACTGTGACTTATTATCTTGGTGACTTTAGATATGTTTATAATTCTCCTCTGAGCCTCAGTTTCCTTACCTATAAAATGTCATAATAAAAACCAATATCAAACCTGTTGCCAATGAGTCGATTCCAACTCATAGCGACCACATAGGATGGAGTAGTACTGCCCTATGGAGTTTCCAAAGGAGCAGCTGGTGGGTTCCAACTGTGACCTTCTGGTTAGCAGCAGAGCTCTTAACCACTGTGCCACCAGGGCTCCAAATGTCATAATAGCTACCCTAAAATATCATTGCAACAACAACAAAAAATACGTATATATATATAAAACGTTGCAATGATTAGAGATAATGCTAGCAAAGGGCCTGGAACATATAAAATATTTAAATGGTAGCTATTATAACCAAAGAATTGTGTGTCAGTATTAATGTGAAGTATATTTAAACTTTTATTCAGATTTGATTTGCAACTTTTCTGTAAATCTAAAATTATTCCAAGTAAAAAATGCATTTAAAAACCAAGTCAAACAAACAAACAAAAAAAACAAAACCCAAATTCCATGTGAATATAATCTGGCTAGATAAAGCATAGAGGGGAGCTTAATATAAGATATTCCAGGTGAAGGATTCTCAAAGCTAAGGAACAAAGCCCCAAACCACACCACCAAACTCCACACCAGGGACTTGACTTTATTGCAACCACTGGTAGCACCATCACCGTTGTTGCTACTGCTTCCCCAGAAACTCAGCCTTGCAAATGCTGAAACATTACCACCACTGCTGCTCCTGCCACCTGCACCAGCAAAAACAGATGTTCCATTTACAGCACCTCAATCAAACATACCTAAGGTGCAAGGAAAGCTTGAGTTCTGACATCTCCCTTGGAGAGGAATGACTCATTTTGTGGGAAGAGGAAAAAAGTGTGCCCAAAGGACAATACAGTAAATATACCAAAGAGGAAAAAAAGGGATTGCCACTCTAACTTGTTCATTTATGATTGTTGGTGGTGTTGGTTGCTGTCAGTTCGGCTCCAACTCATGGCGACCTTATGTATAACAGAACAAAAGTTGCCTGGTCCTGTGCCATCTTCATGACTGTTGGTATGTTCGAGTCCTTTATTGCAGTTACTGTGTCAATCCATCTCATTAACGGTTTCTCTCATTTTCACTGGCCCTCTACTTTACCAAACATGATTCCTTTTCTAGCATTTGGTCTTTCCTGCCCAATCTGGTCCAAAGTAAGTTAGTCAAAGTCTCACCATCCTCGCTTCTAAGGAACACTTCAGCTGTGTTTTAGAAAGATATTACTAACTCTATAGAGAGGCAGAGTTGGTAATTAACAGTAATAAAACAATAAAATCTACCATTAGTTTAGCACCTATTATGTATCAAGAACTACATATACACTATCTCTAAATGTCATAACAACCTTGCATGTCAGCTCTTATCATCCCCATGTTAAAAATGACAAAACTGGACTCTGAGAAGTTAAACATGATGAGTACCACGGCTAGCAGGTCTGCCTGACTCCTTACACTTCCCATGCCGCTTCTTTCAGAATGCCATTGTCTTAGTTTTCTTAGTGCCGCTGTAATACCTCAAGTGGGCGGTTTTAACAAACAGAAATTTATGTTCTCACAGTTTAGCAGGCTAGAAATCCAAATTCAGGGCACCTGTTCTAGGGGAAAGCTCTCTCTGTCCACTCTGGGGGAAAAGCCTTGTCTCAGCCTCTAGGCGTTGGAGATCTCCACGTAGCATCCATCTTCCCCCGTTTGTGTTTGCTTGCTTCTCTGCCTAATCTACTCTTTTTGTATCTCAAAAGTGATTGGTTTAAGACATACCTACACTGATATGACCTCATTAACATAACAAAGAAAACCCTATTCACAAACGGGATTAAATCCATATGTATAGGGGTTAGGATTCGCAACACATATTTTGGGAGGACACAATTCAATCCGTAGCAGCCACTAAAAGAAAGCACCTAAAATTAGGTAAACATTTTTATATGACTAATATAGTAAAATGTATTTAAAGTTTAACTATTTATGTTCAGTTTTCCTTGAACAATTATTTTGATTCTAAAACCCTAGTCAGTGACACCTATTCCTAGCATTGTTGTTCTAGAAATATCTGAGCCCAGGTAAATGTGAATGAACAAGAGGTCAAGAAAGGTGTCCACTCAAAGATGACCACAGAGTGGGGAATGTTACACATGTGACTTTAGACATAGAGGATCAGCAGGCTCTATCTGACCTCAGGAACACTATGGAGGCTCATCTTCCTCAGGACAGGAGGACTGAGTCAGGCCATCATCCCACTTTGGCTCCTCTTCTGTAAGAAAGGTTCTGCTGGTAACACACAATAAAATAATCCTGCCATTTTTTTAAACTTCCAACAAGTTTATCATCAGGACATTGTGTATTTTTTCCTTATGAACTGCTATTAGTTTATCTAGCAAAGTCTTAAAAGATGTATTTCTGTGTTTTGGCTGAAGTATTATTTGGGGAAGGCTATAAATGTTCCCAATAGCAGTCATATACGGGAACATATGAAGGTTGCAGGATAATTCCTTTGTCTGATTTGCCACATTTAAATTCCTCTTGTTAATTATCCTCAAAGATTTCAATGATGTGGACTTGTTTCTACATAGTATGTGTGGTATAAATGGTTCAGTACCCATGAACAATGTTTTCTTTAATATCAAAATGAAAGTATACAAAAATAGTGTGTTTAACATGCAAATTGTCTGTGTGACTTCTCTATTGAAGTCCCTTCAGTGGCTTTCCATCACTTCTAGAATAAAATCCAAACTCCTTACCACAATGAAAAAAAGGAAGGAAAAAAAAAAAAAAAGATTTGCTTGCCTTTGTTATTTATTTTGACCTTGTCTTTCTAAGCCTGAATGAATTTATCTGCCCAACTCTGCAGCAATATAGCTAGTTAAAACAAAACAAAACTCACTGCCATCAAATCGATTCTGACTCATAGCGACCCTATACGGCAGAGTAGAACTGCCCCATAGAGTTTCCAAAGAGTACCTGGTGGATTCAAACTGCCAACCCTTTGGTTAGCAGCCATAGCTCTTAACCACTACACCACCAGGGTTTCCATATAGCTTGTTACTACGATTCAATTAAAATAATATTCATTAAATACCTGTCAGGTGTCAAGCTCATGGTAGATGATGAGAACAAAAATTTAAATAAACGTGGACAATCATGAGTCTGGAGGAGGAGATGTGTAAATAAATAGTTACAGAACAATGAGATGCATGTAACAAGAATGCATTTAGGATGGAGAGATGATAGGAAGTATGGAATACATGTTGGGAAGAAGACAGCCAGGGAAGACTGCATAGAAGACATGATGGCTGAATTGGACTTTAAAGGAGGAAGTCATCAAAAGAGGTAAAGACTATCTAAGGAACCAGCATGCTAAAAGGCCCATGAGCATAAAATAACATGGCCCATGTATAAACTGTAAGAATTATGTCATGTTGAGCCATAAAGTACCTGGGGGCAGGGGCATTGAGGGGAAAGAAAAAGCTCAGTATGGACTGTGAAGGACTTGAATGTCATGCTAGGGGTTTGGTTGCCTATCTTAATCCACTGGTTTTCAACCATTTTTGAGTCTGTGACAGAGATCTGAACAGGAAACAATATAATACATCAAGTTTAAAAAATATATGAAGATCTATAATATCGTGTGTATGTGTGTGTATACATAATAAATATTTATATTCTGATAGTAATAAGACAAAGTACCATAATTGCTCAAAACCATAGGTATAAATTAATTTACATTTTTAAGCGGTACTTCAGTCTATTTATAGTAGATTACAAGTGGCACTTATCCCTCAGCCCATCCTGGAGGTCACCTTCAGGAAGTTCCTTCACACTCTGATAGCTTCTTTTGTCTCTCTGACTGACATTTTTTCTGGTGGCAAAAACATATTCTTCAACATGCTTAAGGGATAGGCCAGAAATATTTCTCAAATAATGAAGGAAAGATTTTGGTAAGGAAATACTCATGCTTCCTCAACCCTCAAACAGACAATTCTAAGGCTTTTCTCTACACCTTCTTTCAGAAATCACCAGCAGGATAGAGTCCTGGTGGCCCACAGCCATACCAGTAACCAACTGCCATGGAGTCGACTCAGACTCAGGGTGACCCTATGTGTGTCAGAGTAGAACTGTGCTCCATGGGATTTTCAACAGCTGATTTTTTTTGAGTGGCGGTGGGAGGGAGTAGATCCCCAGGCCTTTCTTCTGTTGAAGAGTAAGAACTCTCACTCTGTTAAAATAAAAGCAAAGAGATTTATTGAGGATAATACAATTTGTGAATTGGGGAAACACAGGACAGAGAGGAATCTACCAAGTGCTCCCACCTTCCAAGGGAGAGGTGAGCCTTTTATACGGTAAGATGGGAAAGGTAAATGTGCAACAGCGCATGACTAATAGTAAGATGGGGGTGCAATAGTGCATGACTAATAGTAAGATGGGGAGGAGCAGCGAGACACCAACATCATAATCTCTCTTATCATCAGCAAACCCTTCCGGGAACAACCACATACTCACTCTCACCTTTATTTGCTAAGAGCAGTTGAAGTTTAGGGAAGTCGCAGGCTACACTCTCAGGAATGTAGAGATAGGGGCTTTGGTTAAGCTAAAGTCTAATTTAAAATGGAGTTTAGTTAACAATATGGAGTTTGATTCCAACTGGGGCTAGCTATCCTGTTCCAGCCACATGCCTCAATTTGGAGTATTTCTACACACTTCCCTAACCCTCTCATTAGCGTACCCTTTAGTGGCTCTCATCTCCTCCCTTTCCTGCCTCACTTCCCCACCCCCTTATCATGCTTCCTAAAAACATTTCCCAAATAAATTCTTAAGCCCAAATTCTTGTCTCGGTGTCTAAGATATTAATCTATTTTAGGTATTTTAGCAATGTTAAGGGGAAAAACCTATAAGCCTCATTTTATGTTCAAAGGAACTGTATTTTTTCCCCTTTCACACATTATAAGATTATAGAAGAGTATAAGGGTTAAGAATCCCTATTCACAAAGATATGAGCAGGAAACTACAGAAGAATTATCAAAGCATATATTTGCTCATCCATCAACACTAAATTGCTCTTTAGGTAGAATCGTTTACTGTTCTCACTGAACTTTCTTCGACACTCCCAAAGTACTGCATTTCCAGGAAACTCATGATCTTTCTTTTACCCTGGCTTGATGCTATTGTCACAGCAAGCTCTCCTCCAATCTACACTGAATTTCATGACCCTCTCAGCTCCACATTCTCTCTAATGGACCCCACCGTCGTTGTTGTTGTTAGGTGCCGCCGAGTTGGTTCCGACTCATAGTGACCCTATGTACAACAGAACAAAACACTGTCCAGTCCTGTGCCTTCCTCACAATCCTTGTTATGCTTGAACCCACTGTTGCAGCCACTGTGTCAGTCCATCTCATTGAGGGTCTTCCTCTTTTTCGCTGATCCTCTACTCTACCAAGCATGAGGTCCTTCTCCAGGGACTGGTCCCTCCTGACAACATGTCCAAAGTAAGTGAGACAAAGTCTCACCATCCTTGCTTCTAATGGGCATTCTGGCTGTACTTCTTCCAAGATAGATTCGTTTGTTCTGGAAGTTCATGAAATAGTCAATATTCTTCACCAACACCATAATTCAAAGGCATTGATTCTTCTTCGGTCTTCCTTATCCATTGTCCAGCTTTCACGTGCATATGAGGTGATTGAAAATAGACCCTATTATGTAGTCTTAATTGTAGCAAAAAGAGATTTGACACATTGATCAAAGTTTTACACATTGATGTATGAAGGATTAGTGGTCACAAGAGTACCAATACGTACCAGCTATTATCAATGAGGAGTCCTTGAATAGTTTTAAGCAAGTATCTTGGTTATCCAGTGCTGCTATAACAGAAATGCCGCAAGTGGATGGCTTTAACAAACAAAAATTTATTTTCCTCACAGTTTAGGAGGCTAGATGTCCAAATTCAGAGCACTGGCTCTAGGGAAAGGCTTTCTCTCTCTGTCGGCTCTGGGGGAAGGTCCTTGTCTCTTCAGCTTTTGCTTCCTAGTTCCTTGGAGATCTCCATGTGTCTTGGCATCTATCTTACCCTATATCCACTCTGCTCCTTTGTTTAATCTCTTTCATATCTCAAAAGAGATTGACTCAAGATACACCCTACACTAGTCCAGCCTCATTAACATAGCAAAGACAACTCATTCCCAAATGGGATTATAATCACGGGCATAGAGGTTAGGATTTATAACACATATTTTGGGGGGGCACAATTCAATCCCTAACAACAAGAGAATGGAATTTTATTATATAATTTAATGAATTTTATTATATAAAGATCACTCTGGAAGCCAGAGTGAAACATGAAATAAAGGAGGATAAGAATCACGATAGTAAGTTAGGAAGACATTTGTAATAAACCAGGTTAGAAATAATTAAGGCCTGAATTCAGGCAATTGAGTTGGAGACCAGGATATAGACTTGAGAGAAATCATAATACTATATTTTCATAGCAAACACAAGTGCCTATGGGTACTGTTGACATCTGTTTACAACAAGTTTTTGTTTTTTATCTGGCACTGTGAGTTCTACAAAAGGAAAATTAATTACAATATACAACATACAGGAGTCTACAACTGCCTTGAATGGCCTCTAACGCTGGACTTCACATCTTAGGGAGAACTATGAATGAGTCTTAGAGAGTCTGTAAATTGCTGAAAGTGTGTATGTAATTGTGTGGGCTTCTGTAGAGAGTTCATAGCTTTTCAAGTATTCAAAAGGGTCTAAGACCCAAAAGAGAAAGTTTCAGCCTAAGAAATGTAAAACTACCACCCTCTCAGGGCAGCCTGTAAACCAACTGGGGGTTATGTTGCACAGAGCTTGTTGAGAACTAAGAGTGACTGAGCCCTGGACTGTGAAGATTCAAGTCCAAGGAGAAGACAAGGCCATCTCCTAAAGATGTTAAGGCAGAAAAAGTATTTGGCAACTGATGGGGAAGTTGAGGTAGAGATACAGTGTAAGAGCTTTCTCAAGATTGTACCAAATACCTCTGTCAGAGTTGGCTGGGGATATCAGCAGAGGCTCTGTACTTTACAGAAAGGGTGGGGTGGAAGGGAGATGTTTCCAAATATAGACGAAAAGAAGAAAACCGTCACTCAGGTGCCAAAAATGACCAAAGAAAGGGCTACTGGCTAAGGCAACCACTAGCCCACACAGTACTTTGTGAATTCCCTGCAAGGGAATGTCCCCTTGAGATAGGGCCCACAGCTTAGTGTGGGTTGTACAGACTGGATTCCAGCCCCACACACCCTCAGCTAGGTGTCCTTGTGTAGGGCACAGCTTACACAGCCATACCCAGCAGTCTTGTCTCTGGCACAGGCAGACATTCTGGTCAGCATGTCAACCTCCCTCCTGCCATTCTAAGGGAAAATACAAATCGAAAAAGGAAAGAATTAATTTTCCCTAGTAAAAAAAGGGAAAGGGGTCCACCCTTTTTCTTAGACCACTTACTTTGGAATACTTGTAATTAGAATTCTTTTTCTGCCCCTTTGGGATGTATGTAAATCTTTTTAAAAACTAAGTAAGTCTCTTGCCAGTTTCACAACCAAAAGTGTTTTTCTCAAGGACTTGGGGGCCATCTCTTTGAAATATAGTCACCAAGGAAGACAGTGTCCCTATCTCCCAGTTTCTGTGGGAGGGTAGGAGCTTAACTTCAGCTGGCACCTGGCTCTAAGTTGCAAACCTACTTTCTGTCATAAAGATATGAGAAATTATTTTTCCTTTGGATGAAGGCAAATAACAACACAGGTGGCTATTCCAATTATCAGTTGAATTTAGGATGATCCGTGTGTGACAACTGGTACTGTCAAGTGCTCTTACTTGAGGACTAAAAACCAAAACCAAACCTATTGCTGTCGAGTCGATTCTGACTCACAGCAACCTCATAACGACCTTTTGGTTAGCAGCCATAGCTCTTAACCACTACACCACCAGGGTTTCCTAGTTATTGTTTATCTTAAGAACATGTATAAAATGGATTGCATCTGCTTGGCTATACAAAACGATCAGATTTATTTGTCTTTGCAACCTCTTTAGCAGATTGCCTGTGTTGTACATCACATTCTGATTTAATGCTTATTCAGTAATAAAACTGTTTTATTTCTCTTCTATCTTTGTGGAGAGGTTTTCTGGGTTGGCAGGAGATTTTATGTTTAATTACATTTCCCCAACACCACATTGTTACGATCTTCGTAACCACCCCCTTCCTCAACCATCCCTTTTCCCTTCCCCACACACCTGCTGCCCTAGACCCCCAACCCTTCTCCCAGCTCCCCCACCCTCTCAAGCCGCACTTGGAATTGCAGTGATACAGAATGCCCTATATATTCCCCCACACTCTTCCCATCTCCTAGACAAAAAGTGTATTCACCAATCCTCCCCCTCTCTCTGGCATGGTTCTTGGAGATAAAGGGCCTTAAACCATCTTCCCAACCTCACCCCTTCTCAAGACCATTCCTATTACATTTGTACACCTCTGATGTTTGGATCTTCCTGATTAATCATTAGGCCTTCCTGACTTGCTTGAGAACTTATCTTCCCTTTTTTCATTCTATCTTCTTCTTCCCCTCATATCACCTTTGTCTTGCCTTCTTGCTGTTCCCTTTTATGCTCTCTCAGGCTCCTGGTCGATCTTTGTTACTTGTTTTCTACATAGAATCATGAACTTAAAGCCAGGCAAGTCTGGAAGTAAAATCAGGTCATCACGAATGTCACCACTCAGGAGTTGTCTGGCTCAGCCTCACACTGTTCTGCCAAACTTCCTAAATGCCTGTTTCATCTAATTACTCCCAAAGGGTGCTGGGGCTAGAAAAGGGCATCTGATGTGTGTCGTGTCAAGGCCTTTTTGCTACCTACTGGTGTCGGCCATTTTCTTCTTAGCTGTCCCAGATCACTATGGTGTTATTTTCTACCATTGCTGGGACCCAGATGGCAGATATGCTGCCAGGGTCTGCAAGACATCCCCACCATTGCTCCTACCCAGGGCAGGCTGCCAATGGCCAATGTCATTGGTGCTGATGTCTGCCCAGGTGTGCCACCTGACATGATCCCCACTTTCCAGGAACTCACACTCTAGTTCTTTCACCTTTTGGCTCTAATGCCAGCACTCATGCTGCTAACATCTTAGGCTTTCAACATCTCAGTGCCCTTTTCAGTATATTCCCATGCTATCCTCAAGAATTAATTAACCTACTATCTTCAAGAGCTCAGGTCGCCAGTTCATATCCACCAGCCTCTCCTTGGAAACCCTATGGGGCAGTTCTACTCTGTTCTATAGGTTGCTATGAGTTGGAATCAACTCAACAGCTATGGGTTTGGTTTCAGTTTTCTTCATGAATTAATTAACCTGCTTTTCTCTTGCTGTCTACTAAAATTATTAGAATGTAAGATGCCAACAGTTTGGTAAATTGTCAAATAAATTTTGGTTAACTTGAAATAATACTGAATATTTATAATTTTAATATCTGTGGCAGACTTATAAAAAGAGTATATGGTACTTAACTGTGTCTTAGTCATCTAGTGCTGCTATAATAGAAATACCACAAATGGATGGCTTTAACAAAGAGAAATTTATTCTCTCACAGTCTAGGAGGCTAGAGGTCCGAATTCAAGGTGCCAGCTCCAGGGGAGCTGTCTCTGTCAGTTCTGGGGGAAGGTTCTTATCATCAATCTTCCCCCGGTCTGGGAGCTTCTCAGCACAGGGACCTCAGGTCCAAAGGATGCACTGTTCTCCTGGCTCTTGTTTCTTGGTGGCATGAGGTCCCCTTGTCTCTCTGCTCGCTTCTCTCTCGTATACCTCAAAAGAGACTGACTTAAGACAAAACCTACTCTTGTAGATTGAGTCCTGCCTCATTCACATAATTGCCTCTAATCCTGCCTCATGAACATCATAGAGGTAGGACTTACAACACGTAGGAAAATCGTATCAGATGACAAAATGGTGGACAATCACACAATACTGGGAATCATGGCCTAGCCAAGATGACACACATTTTAGGGTATACAATTCAATCTATAACACATTCCATTGACAATATGAAAGTATTTTGTTTGATTAATTTTCATTTATTTAACAAATTTTAGAGAGAGAGTTATAGGTGAGAAATACTCTTATACCATTTGAAAGATTAATGTATTTCCTGTTGCATTTCTTACACCTGCTGTCCTTAATGTTCAATTTTTGGCTGTCATTTATTAAAGTTGCCTGTGTTCTTCATTCTAAATCAGAATTCATCTGTACAAAAATGGAGTACAAGGTACAGACTATGCTTACAGTGAGATTTCCTCTAAGGCCCTTACCATCCAAGTAATAGCTTAGCCACTAATTCACTTAGTTAACAACCACTCAGTGTCCACTGGCTTTTCTCTAGGTTCAGTGACAGGAATACAAAGATGAATGCCAGATGATCTCCACTTTCCAAGGACTCACAATCTCAGGGGAGCAGGGTGGGGGAAAGCAGACACACCAACAACCTACAACAAAGAGAGGTACATGGCATAAACCACAAAAAAAAGTTGCCATCGAGTCAACTCTGACTCATGGCAACCCCACCTGTATCAGAGTAGAACTGTGGCTTCATAGGGTTTTTAATGGCGGACTTTTTGGAAGCAGGTCGTCAGGTCTTTCTTTCAAGGGACCTCTGGATGAACTCAAATCTCCAACCTTTTGGTTAGTAGCTAAGCACGTTAACCATTTGCACTACCCAGAAACTCCACATGATATAAGTCACAGGGAATACCAAACATTATGGGAACAAACATATAAACCGTGCCTAAGGTAACTGGGGAAGGCTTCACAGAGAAGGTGACATTTAGGCTGGATCTGAGGAAAAAGTAGGAATTCTAAAGAAATGGAAGGAATGAGGGCTTTCAAGACAGAGGGAACAACATTAGGAAAGGAACCTACCATATTTTACTGGCAGGGCAAACTGATTCATCATCCATATTAAAATCCACAGGAACGTGCTCCTACATGGGCATGGTAAAAACAAACCATATAGCCTCTGACTTCTGATGTTACTGGCAGTTACCCTGAAGTATCCACATTGTTTGACTGCTCATAACAGACTACTATGCTCTCAAATGAGAGTTCTTCAAAAACACTTTTCTTATAATTGAGTCCAGTTTAGATAAGGTGAAATTCTGCTTCCAAAATGTCCCACCTTAAAGAAATTATTTTAGCAATAAATGTCTTCTAGAAATAATAAGATTCAACACAGATACCAGCACCAGGTAACAGGTTCCAATGCTAAGACACACTGGCATTTCTGCTAATAGGAATGGAACAGGATCTTTGTATTTCTTTCTATGTGAAAGGAAAATCAAATGGAGTAGCTGACTTGTAACAAGTCATTTGACCTAAATGAGAACTAAATGAGTTCATTTTTGTAGTGTCAATCTGTAGCAGATTGATTCATCTGGCTTTTATGCAGAGCACCAAGAGAATAATGCCAATTATTTCCATAAATAGAAAGGAACAATCTAGCTATCTGAGCCTTTAGCATACTTATTCCTTTACCATCCAAAGACTTTTATTCCTTCTTTCCTTTCTCCCTCCCATCTTCCCTCTTTCCCTTCCTCTTCCTTCCGTCAAAGAAGAAGAAAAGGGCTTTGAATGTTAAAAGGCAAAACTCTAATATAAATTAAAATTCTTCCTAGGCCTTTGCTACCATTGATATTACAAGTGATATTAGTACTTAGTTTTTATTGATTACTTTTTATTTGCCAAGCAACATGCCAAGACTTTTACAAGGTTATCTCATTTCATCCTCATAATAACCCTTTGAGATAGGTATTCTCACTTTCCTTGTGTTATAAATAAGAAAACTGAGGCTTAATGAGATTAGTGCCACCATTAGGAGGAGTACAGACAGGAGTCAAAATCAAGTCCCTCTGCATCATAATCCATGTTCCTAACTGCTGTACTAGTGCTTTCTACCTTTAATGTGCATGGAAACCAGATAAATATCTTGTGTAGTGCAGATTCTGACTCAGGAGGTATGAGTAGGGGCCTGAGCTTCCGCATTTCTAATCAGCTCCAAGTGATGCTGGTGATGCTAGCCAGCAGACCACTGTTTGAGTAATAAGGCTAGGCTATTTATGGGCATTGTGATCTATTCTTTCAGGAAATTGAGAATTCCAGTTTTCTGAATTCTAAAAACAGAAAGAATAGTGAAATTTCCTGTTCAATTTAAAATCTCCAGATAGTTTCTATTCTCACCAAAAATTCAATTTTAAAAGCTCAGTGAATTAAACTTCTTCTAGCAGCCAAACTCCTTTTTCACAAGATATTTAATATATAACTTTAATGTATAAAAGACCGAAGAATTGAACTGCTTTAATTGAAGAAAATCTGCCTAGAGCCTTCTTCCTTCAATCTACCCAGTCAGTCAACCAGGCGGCCCCTGAATAACCTCTGAGGAAAATGATAAGAATAGTGAACATGTGTTGAGTGTTTATTATGTGTTAGGTATCCTGATGAATGCTTTATTAGCATTATTTTATTTAATCCTCATAACAAATGAGGTAGCATCTAATGTACTGGGGATCACAGCATTATCATTGCATTTTACAGATGAGGAAACAAAAAAGTTTTTTAAAAAGCAAATTAACTTATCCAAAGTTACCAGATAATAATAGATAAAGCTAGGCTTTGAACTGTCAGAAAAAAAAAAAAAAATCCCATCACCACTCTTATGCAGCTTGGTGCTGGAAGTCCTAGCTACGGTAATAAGGTAAGAAAAAGAAATAAAGGGCATCCAAATTGGTAAGGAAGAGGTAAAACTATGCCTATTCACAGATGATATAATCCTATACACAGAAAACTCCAAAGAATCCACAAGAAAGGTACTGGAACTAATAGAAGTTTTCAGCAAAGTAGCAGGATACAAGGTTAATATACAAAAATCAGCTGGATTCCTCTACACCTACAAAGAGAACTTCAAAAAGGGAATAAGGAAATCAATACCATTTACAATAGCCCCCAAGAAGATAAAATACTTAGGAATAAATCTAACCAGGGACATAAAAGACCTATACAAATAAAACTACAAAATACTACTGCAAGAAACCAAAAGAGACCTACATAAATGGAAAAACATACCATGCTCATAGATCAGAAGACTCTACATTGTGAAAATGTCAATACTATGCAAAGCAATCTACAGATATAATGCAATCCCAATCCAAATTCCAACAGCATTCTTTAATGAGATGGAAAAACTAATTACCAACTTTATATGGAAAAGGAAGAAGCCCAGGATAAGGAAAGCATTACTGAAGAAGAACAAAGTGAGAGGCCTCACACTACCTGATCTTAGAACCTACTATACAGCCATGGTCATCAAAACAGCCTGGTACTAGTATAACAACAGACACGTAGACCAATGGAACAGAACTGAGAACCCAGATGTAAATCCATCCACCTATGGGAGGCTTAAATTTGACAAATGGCCAAAGTCCATTAAATGAGGAAAAGACACTCTCTTTAACAAATGGTTCTGGCATAACTGGATGTCCATCTGTTAAAAAAATGAAACAGGATGCATACCTCACACCACACACAAAAACTAACTCAAAATGGATCAAAGACCTAATTATAAAACCTAAAACAATAATGATCACGGAAGAAAAATAGGGACAATGCTAGGGACCCTAATACATGGCATAAACACATTACAAACCATAACTAACAATGCACAAACACCAGAAGATAAACTAGGTAACTGGGAGCTCCTAAAAATTAAACACTTAAACTCATCAAAAGACTTCACCAAAAGAGTAAAAAGAGCACCTACAGACTGGGAAAACACTTTTGGCCATGACATATCCGACAAGGGACTAATCTCTAAATATCTACAAAATACTTCAATACCTCAACAACAGAAAGACAAATAATCCAATTAAAAAATGGGCAAAGGAGATACTCCGGCAAGATGGCGGTCTAGGCAGAAGCACCACGCCGTCCCTCCACAACAAAGATCCGAAAAACTAAGCTAAACAGAGAATCAACAACCCTGAAACCCTAGAACATCAAATGAAGAGATAAAGAACTCAGCCGAACACCAAACGGAGTAAGAATACTGAAAGAGAACAGAGAGCGAGGAGAGATTC
>NW_004444092.1:3131476-3132878 GCF_000243295.1 Trichechus manatus latirostris
CAATGTCATAAAACAGCATGTGTGTTACTGTTACATGAGAAACTATCTGTTCTGTAAGCCTTCACCTGAAGTACAATAAAATATTTATAAAAAAATAAAAATTAAAAAAAAATAAAAAATAAAAAATGGGCAAAGGATATGAACAGACATTTCACCACAGAAGACATTCAGACAGCTAACAGACACAGGAGGAAATGCTCACAATCATTAGCCTTTAGAGAACTGCAAATCAAAACTACAATGAGATACCATCTCACCCTAATAATACTAGTACTAATCAAAAAAAACCAGAAAACAATAAATGTTGGAGAGGTTTCAGGGAGACTGGAACTCTTATGCACTGACGGTGGGACTGTAAAATGGTACAACCACTATGGAAAACGATATGGCATCTCCTTAAAAAGCTAGAAATAGAATACCATATGATCCAGCAATCCGACTCCTAGGAATATATCTGAGAGAAATAAGAGCCAACACACGAGTAGACATATGCACACCCATGTTCACTGCAGCATTATTCAGAATAGCAAAACGATGGAAACAACCTAAGTGCCCATCAACAAAGGAATGGATAAACAAATTATGATACAGACACACAATGGAATACTATGCAACGATAAAGCACAATGATGAATCTGCAAAACATCTCACAACATGGATGAATCTGGAGGGCATTATACTGAGTGAAATAAGTCAATCACAAAAGGACAAATGAAACTACTATTATAAAAACTCATAAAAAGGTTTGTTATTGTTGTTAGGTGCCGTCGAGTTGGCTCCGACTCATAGTGACCCTATGTACAACAGAACGAAACACTTTCCGGTCCTGCGCCATCTTCACAATCGCTGTTATGCCTGATTCCATTGTTGCAGCCACTGTGTCAATCCATCTTGTTGAGCGTCTTCCTCTTTTTTGCTGACCTTCTACTTTACCAGGCATGATGTCCTTCTCCAGGGACTGATCTCCTTATAACACGTCCAAAGTACGTGAGATGTAGTCTCACCATCCTTGCTCCTAAGGAACACTCTGGTTGTACTTCTTCCAAGACAAATTTTTTCATTCTTTTGGCCGTCCATGGTATGTTCAATATTCTTCACCAAAACCACAATTCAAAGACGTCAATTCTTCTTTGGTCTTCCTTATTCATCGTCCAGCTTTTGCATGCATATGAGGCAACTGAAAACACCATGGCTTGGGTCAGGCACACCTTAGTCTTCAGAGTGACATCTTTGCTTTTCAACTCTTTAAAGAGGTCTTTTGAAGATTTGTCCAGTGCAATGTGTCTTTTGATTTCTTAACTGCTGCTTCCAGGGGTGTTGATTGTGGATCCAAGTAAAACAAAATCCTTAACAACTTCAATCTTTTCTCCGTTTATCATGATGTGGCTTAGTGGTCCAGTTG